>NW_017306279.1:4038682-4062739 GCF_000935625.1 Nanorana parkeri | reverse complement strand
TCAGTTCCTCCATGCCTCCACCAGGCTATTGTATTTTGACAGCAGTGGGTGTTCCACTGTCAGAATATCTGTAAAGTGACTGCAGCTGATTGGTTGCATTAACTGTTTGGCTGATCATTTTCAGACTGGCTCCTCTGACAAAAGATGATTAAATAAATCGACTTTTGTTAAAGTAAAGGGCACGACATGGCCACACACTGCTTACATTTAGTCTGACTCCTGTAGACTAATCTAAAATTTGAGTCTCTTGAGACTAGCAGTAGACATGTGTGATTTGTTTAGTTCCGAATAAAAATTCAGATGAATTTTCCAAAATTTGGACACATTCAAATCCCAATGCAATCCGAATTTCCATTTCTGAATTTCGGATCCCATCCGTATTGGTGCATGAGTGCCACGATCAGCAGATTGCAGGAGCCGGTCGGGTCATTTTTGGCCAAAGGGAGTTTGTAGCCAATCGGCTGCTAGCTCTGATAGTTCGGGTATTCTGACAGTGCATGGCAGCCGCTGTCAGATTACAAAGGAAACAGCAAGGGATTCCTCGATCAATGCTTGTAAGCATTGATCGAGGAATCTGTTCTATTTTTTCATTCAACCCACGGGTTCAATGAAAAAAATGGAACTGTGTATACCCAGCATTTCACTGCACATATGCAGCTATGAGGCTGTAGACAAAGTATATATCATTTTTTTCAGGGTACTGCTTAGGCACAATTAACATTTCTAAATGTTCCATTTGACATAGCAAATCTTCACTTTTTGACTTCAGTTCCATTGTAACGCATTTTGACATTGGCCAACCATAAGAAACTATTGTCCTTTTGTAGAACATGTCCATATACTGGACCTGGAAACTGGAAGCTGAAAATAATATTATTATTATTATTACATAGTATTTTTATAGCGCCAACAGTTTGCGCAGCGCTTTACAATATAAGGAATACATTACAATCACAATACAATTCAAGACAAGATGGTGAGGAGGGCCCTGCCCCTGGGGGCTTACAATCTAAAAGAGGAGGGGTAAGTGATACATGAGGAGGTACTCAATATACTCAAAATACTCAATTAGTTCCACATGTACTGGCGAACATCCAGGTATGGGGACCTAAAACAGTTTCGATAGGTAGCGCTCCCCCAGGTCTCTCATCTCTTCATACAGTCAAGAAGAGCTGCAGCGTCAACACCAGCAAATACTGGAATCTGCATTCATTTTGCTACCATGTATAGTTTATTCAGTAATTTATAATTAATACATTATTCAATAGGAATATGTGGCAAGCACTACCTTCTGGAATTCATATGTCCTAGAAACTAATTATATGCCAATTATATGAACCACATAAAGACCACGTATTATGTCTATGCTATAGAATTAACATAAATCATTTTCCCTTTAAAATATGCAGTAAGAATGAAGAAATATTGTTAAAAATCTAAAATACATATTTGACATCTTGATGGCCTTTTAAAATGTCATATAAGATGCACACATGAAACTTCAGAATTTTCAAGTACTTCCTAATAGTGCAACTGATTGAACTAAATGCATTTCTCTTTTTTTTTTTTTGTAACTAGCATACATTAAAATAATTGTTTTACATTTTATGCACCAACTAAAATTATATTTTGTCACATGTAGGCTCGTTATTAGAAATACTTATTGCTGATTTTAAGTACCTTCAAAAAGTAACATATTATAAATGAGAAAAAATATGACATACATGAATGGATGCTTTCATGCAAAGCAAGAAAATATGATTAATGAAATCTAGAATGGAGGGGAAGTCATGCCCTTTAAATATTAGATTTCATTACACTAAGTAGATACGAGGACTCAGAAAGCAGATACTTCACCTTTGCATTTATTCTTGGTAAATATTTCATGCCCTTGCAATGATCAAAGATGGAATTGCCCTATGTAACCAAAGCAGTGACCAGTCCATGCTAAGGTCTGTTATTGGATCTATATACTGTAGGCATGAATGTCCACTGAAAAAGCAGACAGCTGTCCATATGGAATGTGACGTGCAAAGCTCTGACCTCTGTTGCTCCTACCACTTCCATTATAATTCTAACAAAGAGCAATAAGACAGGGAAAAAACATTGACAAGTGCAGGATTTTGAAAAATAGAAATAAAATGTTTGAATAAGATTATAGTAATAATATGTAATGACATTGTCCTTATTTACATGATTTGTAGTAAGTTAGTGTCAAGGTAAATATGTAGGCATGTTACTGTACATGGAAATTGTTTAATAGTGTGATCACTCAAATAGGAGCATTATAAGAAACTCTAAAATATTGTAAAAGTGCTGAAAAAACTCTAACACATAGAACTCTACATATTAAAAAAAAAAATAATCAAAATCAAACATATTTAAATTAAATTATGCATCTGAAATACAGATGTCCCTCAGGTTCCGATGGATCAGTGTAGGCTGTTTCGGCTTTAACATGGTATACAATAATAAAACTCCCCGGTTTGCCTTACCATGGGTTTGTCATAATGTAACCCCCATCGTATACCATGGAGTGTCCGTACTGCATTCTTTGTACCAGTGGTAGACATTTAATGCAAATGAAATTATTAATAAATGTACTATAACAAAGTTGGAATTAGCCATCCTATGAAAATTAAGGTGGAACTAAAGTACCACCACAAAATATCACCAGAGGGTAAAGATTTTCATTTTCCATGGCTCCTGTTGATTGCTGTAGTCTGTGTACACTGAATGGTGCAGATACCATGCAGTGTAAATCCCAGCTATATTCTTGGTAAACTGAGAATAGAGCCAGGTGCGTGCAAATATTACATCAACATGGGTTGTCCAATGACATAAGAGGATCACTGCAGCACCCAAAAGCAGAAACTTTAGTGGCAGGTGGAGGGATTTTGGACCCTTCATTATTGGAGATCAGCACAGTAGTAATCTGGTGTGCCATAATATGACATGAGCTCTCCCCCACCAATGAGAGTTTAGTTCCACTTTAAAACCAGCTTTTAAAAAAATAAATGGAAAATAAATGAAGTATGACCTTGCAAAGCACCCCAGGAGCCCTAGGATACAAGTGGTATTTGCATAATACCGCACCTCCTAGTTCAGGACTCATGAGACACTCGGGTCAATCAGGTGTGTTGCTTGAAATGTCTTGACATGCTAATAGAAGCAGAGGAAAGAGTCACAGAGAGATGAGCTCATCAGTCTACTTCTACCCCTTCTACTGTCCAAATCACAAGCTGTTGGGAGGAAACAGAGCCATAAGTGTTACTTAAAGAGACATTAAAGGATAATTCCCCCCCCCAATGCTACTGTACGGACTTACCTTAAATGATGCCTCTTGATCTGATCATCTTCTTCTTTACAGTAGTTTTCAGGAGTCCCTCCAGTGCTGGTGTCATTCTCTGATCCAGCGCTGACTCCTCTCTCTTAACTGGCACTTCCTGTCCCACCGAGTCTGTGCGGGTGCACGCTGCTGCATCAACTTACCCTTGTCTCCTGGCCGAAGATCTGAACTGCGCATGCGCCCGCCCCAAGATCCTTTGCGGGCACCAGAGAATCTTCAGATCTGCAGATGGGAGTGTGCGGTCGGAGACACAGGTAAGTTTTAACCCTTTTGAAAAGGTTTTTTTTAATGTTTTTGCATATACTGTATCTACTGCTTGCTAGCAGTAGGTATATATGCAAAACACACGAGGGTTTAATAACCCTTTAACTGCAAAAAAATAAACATCATGTCTTTTGCCCTGCCAGACAGGACAGTTCCATGTGGTAGAGCTGTGTACACTTTAGAACTGGATAGACAAAATTATGAATCTTTAGATGCAGTTCATCTATGTATTTAACTGGTTGCCTGCAGTTTAGAAATCTAAGGCAGAAACTATAAAGAGGAATAATATTCTCTAAATGTTCAAATTCTTTTAATACTCAGGTATTAAAGTTTGCTGGAAAAAAATCAGAAGTGAACAGAATAGATATATAGAGAAGTAAAAAAAAAAAAAAGATAAGAAATTACTTTTATACGTTTTTTAAACAAAGTTGAGTCAAGAAGGTAAGAACCTGCAAGATGATCTTGTTACTTTCTATAAGTATATTTAAGGTTATTGTAAGACTTCTCCATTACATTGAGCAACCAAGTGCTGAGCACATGATAGGATGACATTGCTTAACAGCTTGGAGAACAAATTGATTTTACATTCACATAAGAAAGGGCATATTTAAAGTAAAGGAAAAAAGGCCTGTGAATCATACATTTTTTGTTGACATATAGAGTAAGCGGCATATATCAGTAGAACTGGGGGTTGTAGTCCCCCAGGACTCTCAGCCAGGGGGGCTGAGCTGTTACAGTAAGCAAGTTCTTGTACTGGGAAAGAGCTGACTTTGCAGTTCTTCCCAGGTTTTGTGGATATGGCATGGGATCCTGGAACTGGGAGATTTCAAAGAGAATTGGGAGGGATGAGATCTCCAGACTCTGGTCTAGGGTTTAGTAGGGACCAGCACCTAATGATTGCACACCTGTGCACAGCCCTTATGGAAAGGGTGCTGGATGATGTTCCCGGCTCCAGCTGGGAAGAGGTACAGTGGTGTTCAGGAGTCAGGAGGACTCCACCCAGAAGTCAGAGGGAAGCCAGGTGGTTGTGTGTGTGCAGGAGGCACACGGCCACAAGCAGGGTGCATTCTGGACGCACGTGGAACAGCCAGGGGAGGCTGGGAGAGGTCCGGAAGGTCGGTGACCCAATGGACCCATTGGGCACACTGCTGAGAGAGCAGTATGAGTGCCAACGAGGGGTGAGCAGTGTGAGTATCACACAGAGGTGTGCTGAGAGACTTGGAGCTGAGGAAAGCTACTGAGAACCGTATACATGCTAAAGAAAGCTATGTTCCTGTTATGAAAGAATAAAGACTGTTCGGTTTTATGTTAAAGTGGCTTCGAGACTGGTCTTTGAACGCTCACCATTTGTGCTAACACCCCCAAATATTACAATACATATATAGCCTCTCTAAATATTGGTAGTAAGGCTGCAATTCTTGGGCATACACAGAGATCTCAAATAATCAGTTAAACATCCGTTCCTGCTTGTAGAGATCTTAACATGATTGGGATTTCTTCCAAGTGTTTTCTTTGTTCAGTCAATATTCAGATGTGGCACATGGTGACAGTGCACAATCTATGTGTGTGGTTATGAGGACTACCACATTTGCAAATGATCATTATTGCTTAACTACTTACCTGTGTCTCCGACCGCACACTCCCATCTGCAGATCTGAAGATTCTCTGGTGCCCGCAAAGGATCTTGGGGCGGGCGCATGCGCAGTTTAGATCTTCGGCCAGGAGACAAGGGTAAGTTATTGCTTAACTACTCCCCAGCATAACTCATCTTTCCAGCAAAAGCAGAGAAGGAGTCGGGGAATTTTGTTAAAATTGACATGTAGTTTATTGAAGCTACCTTTTAGAGAACTGTGAGGTATCAGGAATAATTAGTAAAGGGGAAAGGTAGGAACCTCTGCACAACAGTCCAAACACACCTTTTTTAGTACAGTTTTGTGGCAGGAACACACTAGCAGGTACACAAGAAAATTATCCACAGTTATTCTTCAGAAGATTAACATAAAGTCTTTCTTTCCAGGGTATGTGAAACATAACACAAAAAATTCAAGTCTCCTGGCCTCTTAGTTTCCAGTTTTTCTCGGCTCATACCATCATCTCATATTTGTGACTTCAGTAGTACACAGACCCACAGAGAGCCTCACCTTTTCAGGCATCTGGGCTTTCAGGCAGCTGACAAATCTGAAGGGACTTTATGAAACCCCTTAGCTTGGATGTTATATCAAGCCTGTCCGAGAGTAGACCTTTCATCTGAGGCCATTTGTCAAACAATATACACATTTGCAACAAAACTAAAAACGTTACAGAAAACCTATATAGACTGCCTGGTCAAAAAAGTCACACACTCTAATATTTGGTTGGACCACCCTTAGCACATTCACTGTGACATAATTTTGATCATTTCGATAAACTTATGCAATGTCACAACATTTATTTATGTCCAAAATTGCATGCAATTTTTACCAAGATCTTGTAGTGATGATGGTAGAGTTGGACCACTGTGTAAAGGTTTCTCAAGCACATCCCAAAGATTCCCAATGGGGTTAGGGTTTAGACTCTGTGGTGGACAATCTATATGTCTCATCCTCCCTGAACCACTCTTTTGCAATTGGAGCCCGATGAATCCTAGAATTGTCATCTCGGAAATCGCCTGTGCTATCAGGTAAGAAAAAATCCATTGATGGAAAAACCTGGTCATTCACTATCTGCAGGTAGGCAGCTGACCTCATTTGTTCAGGACACAACGTTGCTGAACCTAGACCTGTCAACAGAAGCAAGCCCAGATCATACAAACATACATTTTGGCCAGGCAGTGTATATTTATTTGCTGGAATAATTAGAGTCCTGTTTCCAGGTATGATGAGGCTTTTAATTTCAACTTTTTATGGCGTATGTTTTTTCAAGCAGAGCTCCAATCCACAGCATCTATTGCAACATCTGACTTTGTAAACACTTGTTCAAGTTTTCTGTGTGTCCTGGCAGTGATTTGCATTGTTCTTGTGCAGAATACTTGTTTTGCTATTTTATTACAGGAGCTATTATTACTCAGCACTTGCATGTAAATGTTTACATTGTAGACATTATATTGATAGAATTTTTTTATGCATCAAAATTTTACCAGTATAAAAAAGATTTAAATAGGGATAGACTGCACATATTTAGAGTAAGTTACAGATAACATTTCCTTGTTTCTAGCTGGACAAGTACCGTTAAAAAAAGGGAAAACAGACAATAAAGCATTTTAATTAACAACATAAACAAGGATTTCAGCTAAAGAGGCTCAGTAATTGGAAAGATACATTGGTAAAAATTAAAAAGATACCCGAGCCTTGCCACCCTTGCCAAAATGTCAAAAGTGTCACCAAGCCCCTTCTCCAACAATGGTCAATATATTCCAAAGTATTCAATAAAACATCGGGTCAATTAAATTAATAATAAATGAATATTAAACAACCTGCATTAAAAGAAGAGGAATACTAATCCTTCCAGCATGGTGTGTATTGAAACCTTACTCTCTTGCAGAGCTCTGAGCTCCTCAGTTATCCAACTCTTTTGGATGTTTCAGGTAGTGTGTAATCTGCTAGCCCCTTGAGAAAGCCACACTATGTTTGTTATGAGGTCTTATTCACAAAGCATACCTAAAACATTTTTTTTTACTATTTCTTATCTTTTAGATATTTTTTGGAGGAGGCCTTTGTGCAGACTGCAAGCTATTGTGACCAATTTAAAAGAGACTCTGTCTCCATAGAAAGACTAGGGACACAATGACTTTCCTCTCGGTAACATACAGTCATCCTAGATAAATAGCCCTTTTTTAGGACAGACATTGTTTGAATCTAGTCTACAACTGATAGTGAAATCTGCTAGCACAGTACAGTCAGGGTTAAAAGTTGGTAAACATTCATCCACACCCCCTTTATAACATTACATAGAGGGAAGCTAGGTAGAATTTGAAAGCTAGTAAAAAGCATAATGCAAACCGCATTTTTGTTGTTGTTGTTATTGTTATGCTATTTGAATGGAAACATAACAAATATAAAGTAGGTGTTAGTTATCCCAATCTGGCTGCAGAAAAGGCTGCAATGGCTTAAATAGTGAAGTATAAAATATTTTATACAAATTAAAAAATATATATCTATATAAAACATTAGTATATAAACATGTACTCTTTCCAACAAATATAAACTGACCAACTAAAAACCATTATAGTGTATTTTTAATTATCCTGATGGACTAAAAATTGAGAGGAAGCTAACATGCAGGTATATTATGCACACAGAATAGTAAACTGTGTACACCAAGGGAAAATAAAACTTTATATTTAAAGCAGATGCATAAAAAAAACATTTATTTACCTTCTTGTCCTCTTTGTCTATGTTTAATACTAGCATATTACAGTTTTTAAAAACCAACTATTGAGTTTTGTGTTGTTTATAACATTTTAAGCATTTAAATTAAAGAATTGTTCATCACATTTCAAAGAGTTATGTAGTGATGAGAGCTTTTGTAAGACCACTTGGTGAGCGATGGTTTCTAAAAGGAATAATACATTGAGGTAGGACTATACTCCTGAAAAATGCAATGGAAATGCAGTTATAGTTCACTAAATGTCAGTGTCAAATCTAATTAGAAAAACCAGTCTAAGGAAAGAGAAGGAGGTCTTTTAGGACAAGGAAGAGGAGACAAGGTGTGATGTCTGGGTGACATTGTATCTCTAGATTAGCTTCACCATCACTCGCTATTCATATTTTACCTTTGAGCTTATTACTATTGTACTGGATAACATAAGAAGGTTTCTGAAAATAGATTAGCTAGTTTATTCAAATCCCATATAGCTTTAATGTATTATTACAAAGACAATGCAGCAGAAATAGATGGACTTTTTTATGTTATACTAATAAAAGTCAGAATAACACATTCATAAAACCAGATTTTATTTTGTACAGTGGTAAACATGAAATATTTATATAGTGTTTACAATAAATGTTGTATATGTGAATTGTCTCTGTTTGGTCTTACTTACTAGGTATCCATACATGGCAAAATATGGTGGAAATTATACAGCAATCTAAAGTATTAATTTAGTGTATGTTGGTTCTAAAATGTTACATATGCAATTTCTTTCTTGCCCCACTACAGCCATCCAGATTCAAGCCTGCATTTGAAAATGATAGGTGGATAACAGTTCTAAATGAGGCCTCTTGTGCAGTGAGAACATACCCTGATAATTCTTACTGGAAATAATGAATAATCAGACAACAATTTTCATTTTCTGCCATGAGTCTCCCAATTCTGAACTGCATATGTCATGTACAATGTTTTATTATTATTGCAGCATATTAAACTCTCTGGTGTCTAACATTGCAAATTGTAAAGGCTGGTCAGGTTGAAAAAGACATGTGCCCATTGAGTTCAACACAAATAATAAAACCATCCTAAACCTGCAGTTGATCCAGAGGAAAAAGCCCTTATAATCTGTGCCTCAATTGGCTCCTACAGGAAAAAAATGATCTCCTATTCCTCCAAGACCATTTGATAACTTTATGGATTAACATTCTGCAATTTTATTTCTGATTAGTATTAGTACATGTTTATATTTCATATCTTTTGTGGTGAACAAGTGAACAACTTTCCAGTTAATTTGTCCCCCTTAATCACCTCTTCTCAAGGGAAAATAGTATACAGTCAGTTAATCTTCCCTCATAGCTCTTCAAACTTTTTATTCGCTTATTTACTCTTGTCTTTTCGCTGTACGACATTCTTTTTGTGAACAAGTGCTAAAAACCCATCTAAATACTTTTTATGGATTTTATGAATTTGTTTAATACAAGAAAATGTCTCGTTCATTCTAGAAGCTGAAATTTAGCATGCCATGCTGTCCATGTTCTACCAGGATACTTAGATCCTTCTCTATCACTTAATCAACTCATGTTATGGATAAACCCACTAGCCCAAGTAAGCTTAATTATTTTGTACTAGATTGTAAGCTCTCACGAGCAAGGCCCTCTTACCTCCGGTACTGAAATTGTATTGTTAACTATATTGTCTCCCTCTGTTTTGTAAAGCTGTTGATGCCATACAAATCCTGTATAATAATAATCATTTTTTTTAATAGTTAAGGTGCTTGAATGCATTTTCAAGATCTTACTCCGGTGTTTAGTGTCCTTTTAAGATAGTTCTTTATCTTGTGCGGGGGTTGGAGAGAGAGAGCAGAGATAGGGTTCATCAAGGATATTTTTCAGCTTTAGGTTGTATTAGGTACTCCAGCACCCTAAAGGCATGCAGAATAAGCAACAAGTGGTTGAATCAGTTCAATTGATACATCTTTTGGAGGCTTTGTTAGCAAGATCTCTGCACCTGAGCTCCGTGGTATGTCTACCTGCAACAGCAAATGTGGGGGGAATAATGTTGATCTGCTTTTTCTTGTTCAATAGTTTTCTCATTTTAATTTGCAGAGAAGATGTAAAACATTATCGTGACAATGTATATAGTCAGGGACTCCAGCAACAAGCTTTCCAGTGTCCACGCATAAATGAAATATAAGCTATGGGGGAGACAGGTTCAAACACACAGGATCAATCTTTACTAATCCCACAACTACAATTTCCCTTTTTTATTTATACATCATTTTATTCTCCTCAATACAGGCAACACAAGATAATGCTAAGAAAACATGCACATAAAGGTTTTAATAGCATGTATATAGGTTTAGCTGTTTTCCAACCTGTGAGTGTTTTTTCAATTAACAGGCAGACTTTGACCTTCTACATTTCAGAGCTAGTCACAATAGAACATCTTTGTTTCTCATTGTAAAAGTAAATAGAAAATATGCATGACAGTTAATATATTTTCCCTCTCTAGAGCTTAAGGAGCCATTAGAAAAATGGGTACTGTGCAGAAAATAAAGCAATTTTATTTTGGAAAAAAAAGACTATTTTGCTGTATAGTGCAGACCACTTGGCTAAACATGCCCCAACTTTTCACACACCATATAAAACATTAGGATAGCACAATGAAAACTTTAGATTTATGGTCACAGAGTAGAAATATTTAAAGAGACCCATATATTTTTGAATGGCTGTGAAAGCATTTATGTTTTCTTCTAGAAGTGCATGGCCAGGGCAAAGTTAGAGCAGGTTACAGGCCTGGCTTTTGAGTCTAGAAACAGACCATTTACTTTGTAGCCATATTAATCTCAGGAACACAGGAGGCATATTATTTAGGAAAACCTGCATTTGACTTCTTCTGGGTCACTGGATTACTGATGATCTACTAAATAAAGGTTATGATTGTGTGCAGATTACATCACTGCATGTGTTTTTGTTTTGTTTGCGATCCACTTGCATGTGTTTGTGTATATGTATTGTTGGTGGACGGATGAGTACTGTAGTGTTCATTAAAAATCATAACAGTTTTAGCAAAATCAGTTATGACAATAGTAATAAAAGGTTCTCTTTAGTCAAAAACAAAAGTATATCATGGAAATACATACAGGAGACTCAGCTTGTTTCTCTTTCACCCTAGCATTGCTTAAACTGAACCTGCAACCAGGCTGTGAACACTTAAAAAAGAACTTACGGCAAAATAAATCTTAGTTCTTGCAGTGAGGCTGACCCCACACTGCAAGGGTTAAGTGCCCCTTTTTGTCTAGGGCCTTAAAATAACAGAGATATAATCAACCGAACCGCGATCTTGGCTGACTCGACCGGTCCCTTCAGCCTTGCTCCCTCTTCTGACTCCGATTGTTGTATTAGCGATTTATCCCTTGCTGACAAACAAAAAGATACCTTGTCGCACTCCTTACCGGAAAAAAGTTGAATGAGGGGGTGGGGGGGGGTGGTGCTTGTAGTGACCTTCGGATGGCGCCACCACAAAGCATAAAGATGAATAAATGTCACCAGCACACAACCAGTATTGCAGTCCAAAGAGTTAACGTCATGTCACCAAAACTAGCGCTTTCGGGGCCACGCAGGGTCCCCTTCATCAGGCTCAGCAATGAGCCAGCTGTACTCGCTGGAGGGAGTAAAGGAGGAGACAGGCTGAACGGACCAGTCAAGGATCCAGCTGCGTTCACAGTTTGGGTGGGTATATAGTTATTTTAGCTCCCTTGGCAAAATGAGCACTTAACCCTTGTAGTGCAGGAGTAGCCCCACAGCAAGGGTTAACATTTTTTTAGCCTGGAGTTCTTTAAAGTTGTAATTCCTCTTAGAGAGCAGTAAATTAGCTTTAAAACAAGCTGACTTCTGTAGCTGTGGACACTGTGGAGCAATGTATCCTAAAAGGTTCACAACAGAACCACTAAAGAGCTTCATGGCAACTCTCTCAGCAGCTCAGCACATCCTGCTCCTACTTACTAGAACACTTGCTTTGTGTTTAAATTAAAGATTACAAGACTGGAAGGCTGTTAAGTTATTGCTGGGAGGGGGAGCAGGGGGAGCTAACTGGCTTTGAAAAGGACTTTAGTGCTTCTACTGCAACTTTTGAGGTTGAATTTCCCCACAGTGCCAGCAGTTACCAGGGTCAGCAGGGGTGGTTTTCAAGCTCATTCAATGACCGTTAGTTTTAGCCTGGTCACAGTTACAGTTTAAGTACACTAGGATGACTAGCTGTTTAAAATCCTCTGGTTGATTATAGTCTGGAATATCTAATAAAGAGTCTGTAAATCTGCATATCAAGGATGCCCTGCAGTCTGATTATGCATCTAAAACATTCTATAATATCCTGTATTATTTAAGAAGAAATTGTTGCATAAATGTTACACAATATATATATATAGATATATATATATATATTTATCACACGCGTCAAAAGAAATAACCATTCACTGACTCCTTAAAACTGTACCAAAAAATAGGGATGCACCAAAACTTTTCAGATACCAGTGCCGATACTTGGCATTTCCATGAGAACTACCAGGGTTGCAGCGGTTGCAGCTGGGACCTTGCTCTGGCACTCCCCTACTGTCCTGAAATCATTAGTCAATCATTAGTCACATGACAATAAACAAAAATGTATCAGTACTTGTATCTGTGAGTACTTGGGCAAGTATCAGTACTTGTACTTTGAAAAATAGTATCAGCGCATCCCTTTATTTATATTTATAAAAACAAAATCATACATTAAAACAGAGATGTACAAATCCCAGGAGCCCCGTGTGCTTCTTACAAATGACAGCTGCCTCCTAACTCTTGCATTTTTCTCTAGTCTAGTCTTGGAGCTCAAAAAGTATCTGTACTTGTACTTGTACCGAGGACGGTACTTGGTATCGGTGCATCACTACCAAAACATGTATTGTTTAATGGAGCTCACCACTCCAAGGTTGTACTAGCCTTACTTTTAGTTGCCCTAATAAAAGCATTGCTTCATGCTAACAAAGGCCTAACTTCAAAAATAGTAGCACCTAATTACAAACAAAACAAATCATCACTTAGCTCCGCCGTGCAGGCAGCACACAGATAGATGCAGTGTTATGGGTGAAAGTAGGATGCTGTCATGTTTTTGTAAATAAACTTCACTTCACAGTGGAAAAGGCAATTTATAAAGAAAGTAAATGGAAGGAAACAGAGGAAACAGAAGTAGCTACAATTGCCAGGCTCATGAGCCCCAGGGCTCTAGAGATGTTGATCTGTGTTGTTACTGTTTGTATGTGGAACAGTGGCATGGTGTGGGGGGGCACTTGCCCCCGGGCATCGGTATGAAGGGGGCATTGGCAGGGCTGAATTTCCCAGAAAGTTCGCAGGCATCCCCCCTGTCCCCCCACCGGCTACCTCCCTTGCCGCCAGCCAGAGATCATCTCTTACAATGTGGAGCAGGGAGCAGAGCGGAGAACGTCCGTTCCCTGCTCTGCTCTGCTCCGTGTAAACAGTGAGGGGATATTGCTATCACACAGGAGGGGCTCCTGTGTGATAGCAATAAAGTAAAGTGAAAAAAAATTAAAAAAATTATTATAAAAATAAAATACAAATTTATTTAAAAATTATAAAATAAATAAAAATTATGTTAAAAATAATAATTAAAATTAAAAATAAAAAGGTGATCAAAAGTTAAAAAATAATAAGATAAAAATTATAAAAAATTAAAAAGTAAAAGATGAATACAAATTTAAAAAAGTAAGAAAATGAATGAAAATTTAAAAAAATTAAAACAGTGATAAAAAGTATAAAACAAATAAGAAAAAATGTTTTAACTAACCCTGACTAACCCTGCCGCCCCTGCCATCTAGTGGTCATTCTCCATTGGGGGGGGGCACATAGAGGAACCTGGCCTCTGAGCAGCAGAAAAAAAAATCTGGCCCTGGGCGCCGGTCTGAGAGGGTGCAACTGGCTACCGCTCTCTCCGCTGCTCTGCCAGGCCAGCCACACTGAACTATCATGGTGGGAAAGCAGTGCCTGCACTGGGCTCAGTAAAGGTAGGCAGCCACCTCAGCATACGCTGGGGTGTGGCAGCTGCCTAGATATTTACAAACACTGGAGTGATCAGCTGATCGCTCCAGTGCTTGTCCTGCACAGAGGGTTGGTACACATCTTTGATATGTACCGATCCTCTGCCGCTCGGCCACGCACACGGGGGCTCAGCTTCTCCTCTGGAACCCCCCTGCTCTCCCGTTCAGAGGCAGCAGGGGATCCGACGAGAAGTGAAAGAAGCATTTCAGCCGCGGGGGGGCGAAGGACGGAGCCGCTGTCACAGAACTAAGGCCGAGTGGTGAGGGGAGAGAGAGGCGCCAGCTGTGAGAACCTGGCTGAGCATCTCTCGCTCCTCACCGCTCGGCCTCAGTTCAGTGAAAGCGGCTCCCTCCTCCGCTGCCGACTGCAGCGGTTTCTTCACTTCTTCTCGGATCCCCGCTGCATACAGATGGGGAGAGTAGCGGGGATCCAGAGAAGCCCGACGGGCGGGAGGAGAGGACATCGCGATCATTGGTAGATCGCGATCGACCTTATGGGCAGCCCTGCTGTAGAATGTATTGCTGGGATTTGTAGTCCTCTATGCAGTGGCAGAACTACCAGGGTCACAGCAGTTGCAGCTGTGATGGGGCCCTAGCATTTCACCACTTGCGGGGCCCTGGTAACAGCCGACATTGCAGGTTACCAGACCCCCCTTCTATCAGTCTGTGGCCCTCCATCCTTCAGACTGCATGGATCGTGTGTATCAAGACTGAATTATGGTTTGGTTGTGGGGGGTGGGGGGCGCTAATGAAAGACTTGCCCCTGGGTTCCTCATGACCTTGCTACGCCCCTGATGTGGAAGCAACAGTGCCTTATCAAGGCCTTCTGTGAAGTGTGTTTCCTAACTCTAGTCTAACAGATTTCCCAATTTGGGACATACTGTATAGCAATGAATAAATCGAGGGCAGGTATGCCAATTCCTCCTTATGGGTGCAGAGACACACCAGAAGCCCAACATAGCACAATGGCAACTGAAGACCTCCGGTGTGTCTCTGTAACAAATCCAGCAAGCAAACCAAAAATGGAAAATGCTCCAATTAATTCATTAATATATTTTAAAAGTAATATGCAAATAGGCAGAATATTTCAGAGAACAATGCAAGGCAAATGTTGTCTAAACTCACTTACCATTTAGTCAGCAAAAAAATCTACATTTTTTTCAAAATTTTATATTAAAAGAAGAGGTTTAAGTTACATATAAAAGCAAAGATATGTGGAAGCCATACTGCCTCATCAACACCTCTATGTGAAGTGTGGTCCCTAATGCTAATGTAACAGAGATCCCATCTTGGGACATGTAGAGCAATGGATACATTGAAGGCAGCAAATGTAAGGGGGAATGGGCTACATCCAGGCATACCAAAGCATACCTGCCAGGCATAACAGGCATACCTGCCCTCAGTTATATTACATTCATATTATAAGGGCACCGTATTTTAAAAAAATATATATAATAAATTGGTTGGAGCAGTTGCCATTTTTGTTTTGTCTTATGGGAAACAGCAGACGCTACCAATTATTTTATCTTAAGGGGATAGATTAACCAGGCCGGTTAGGAAATCTTGTACATTCACAACTGATTTCTTCAATTGAAGTGCAGATGTGTTTGGCTAAACATCTCATTACAAAGACAAGAACACCCATATAAACAATACATGCAACAGAAACATATAATATTTGTGGTAAAAGCTACTGTAAGTGAACTCCTATCTTTAGATAACACCTGCATTTCCAACCATTCTTTAAGATATTTGGCCACCTATAGTTATTGTGTATGTAAAGGCAACATTCATTTTGAATCTAGAAGGGCAGGTTTAGAC
This sequence comes from Nanorana parkeri, assembly GCF_000935625.1. Taxonomy (NCBI): domain Eukaryota; kingdom Metazoa; phylum Chordata; class Amphibia; order Anura; family Dicroglossidae; genus Nanorana; species Nanorana parkeri. The sequence goes on along the minus strand of NW_017306279.1, from coordinate 4,046,867 downwards.
CCACTTTCAAGTTTATATTGCTCTCCGTGCAGTGCAAAGGAAATTTCTTCTCACTTCCTGTTGCATCTCAAGGACAAGAAGTAAAGGGAAATCTTCTCAGTAGATGTCAGACAGCAAAAAATGGTTTCATACGGGTTTAAACCCTTACTTTCTCAAACTGAAAAAAGGTGTTGGCCTTAAATACATAATAAAATACTAGTGCATTTCTGCTGAGGCTTGCACTAATTTAATGGTTTCCATTATGTTAAAATTTGAAAATAGGAAGTTTAAACTTCACTTCTTTGTCATGAGAGGAAATGATCATATCCAGGACTATCCAGCTAGAGCATAATTCACAGTTATTATAGAAATTGAACTGATATTGCTGTATCATAGGATTCTGAACTCTGTTGTCCCTCAACCAATTATATTTTGCTTCAAGAATAAAGAGTCAAGCTGGCAAATTCTAACATAAACCTTTTATACTTATTCCAACACGATTAAAGCAAGCAATTTTGTCAAAATTTTCATATACAGTTTAAAAATGACAATGGAGTAAAATAGATTAAATTAACTTTTGAGTGGCCTAGAAATGATATTTTTAAGTTGACATCATGCACGAATTGCTGGAGATGTGAACGTCATTATAAAAAAAAGGATAAAATAATGTTGAAAGCAGCTCTTACTGATGAGTGGTGATGTTGCAGATGAGGGCAATACAGATCTGTACAGAGTGTCAAGTTTATTATTTCACACTCTTCTTTGTCAGACCGATGAATGGCAACTTTATTTTTGCTCCCCCTGTCCAACTTCGAGTTCAGTGCTAATGGTTTCAGTAACAGCAAAAGATGTTCTGAATGATGTTTTCTAAATAGGACAATCACAAAGCAGATTTCTGAACAGTGTTAACAGATAAAACCTTGGCCCTACTAAAATATCTGCGCTTACAACATCAAGGCTAGAACCATTTACTTTCTAAACTTTCTGTTACAGTCAAAATTATAAGTCATGAGTCATGACATGATGGATCCAACCAGGTTGTAGGGAAAAAAGCAAAGATGCAAGGAAAACACTCATCACTATTCTATTGGAGCCCTTTTGTGTTCTTTTCCGACATAATGTGAGAAAATCATTTGAAATCTATTATTTAATAAACTTGGTGACACTCCATTAAAAATAATCTGTACGGTGTCAGGTAAGAGAAAACCTCCAGTGCGGAACTGGAAGTAAGAGTATAACACTGGTGGGTACACTGAAGGGGGTATGGGAGTTTTTTAAGGGACAACTTGTCTATTAGTCTCCTTTAAATTTAGCTTAATCCTCAAACATAAAAAAAACCCTAAACCTTGACCTAAGCCCTAAATGTAAACAATAATCTGAACCTGCTGTATGCCTTAAAAGTAGCCTAATCCCTGGCCATGATCCTGAACCCAACCTAATTACTTGTATTACCATTTGTATTATAAATACATCCAGTACTAGCACCAACAGGTTTCACATCATCCATAGTGCCACTGTCAGGATACCGTGCAGGGGTGCCCCACACCGTGTGCAGGTATCTATACGAGAGGACCAAATACTCGACCACACCAGACAAGGCTATGAACTTATCGTTTAATAGACATACATAATCATATAAACGCCAACATCCCCACCAACACCCACAAGCAACATAAATTAGCCAAGCTAAAGGTAAACAGAATAACACACAGAGTACAACAGAGCAAGTCAACCAGGGGAGCAGGGCCACAGGAGGGACGGAGTCAGGGTCCAAAGAGGCAACAGGCTACAGGACTCAGGACAGGGCGACAATACTGTGGCAAAACTACAGGGAGGGATTAAATACCCTCCCTGGTAACATCAGGTGGTGCTTAATTGCAGAGCCACCTGCAGGTGAGCCCTGGATCTGCAGGTCCTGGTTCCAGCGTCACAGCGCCACCTAGATGTGTTCAGGTCCCAGACAGCCACTGACTGCCCAGAGACACCTGCAGGTGAGCACTGGAACTTCAGGATCTGCTCCAGCTCCACGGTGCCACCTGGAGATGTCCTGGTCCCTGACAGCCACATTTGGAGCGAATGCCATCATAAACCTCTTCACAACAAAAACAACAGTCCCACTTTAAATGTGTGGTCATTTCAATCATTAAAGTACATCTGTAATTTGTGGGGTGCCATTGCCAACCACCTTCTGAAAATGTTTTTTGCCTGGCTGTGCCAGAGTTCAATACTTTCTGAGCCATTAACTTAGAACTAAGATTGCTCTACAGAAAACTTAGAATTCCTTATTTCCTAATTGTGTTCTGGGTAAGTATTAAAGACATTGGGTTAGCTTTAAAACTAGGCAACTAGAATTATTTAAAAAATAATTTTGGTGATTACAGTCTACAGATTTAAAGACATTAAAGTACATATGTAAAATTTATTTTAAGTCAATTAATGAAAAGTGTTCTTGGTATGAAGGCCTGTTCATTAGGTAACATTTTACAGTTGCATCCCTTGTCTCTTATGATAAATAGTTTTTCAGTATGGTCAAGTAATGCAATACTATTGGAACACAGATTCTGCATTCCTAAATTCATCTCTTAGTGGTCTATTTGTACATGTTTTCACACAGGAGTTAAACAACTTTAGACCAAGAGCCACATTTTTCTACTTGGATTCAATGGCACGTGAATCCTGAGTGAAAACTGTGTGAATCTTGTAAGAAACGAATTATAAATAAATCCTGTTTCTCAACCAGGGTTCCTCCAGAGGTGTGGGACCAATAGAGCCTCTGCTGTCATCTCTTATGTAACACGAATAATTTCTGCAATGTAATGACCATAAATTCTGCAGTGCACTGACCACTAATGTAGGAGGACCATTTTCCATTGATGCCCAGTGTAAGGGCGCACTGAACTGACCATCATTGTAGGGGGGGCATTTCTCCTATAACAATGTAAGGAGACACTACAATTTGCATTGGCTGCTATGCTGGCCATTATTATTACTGGTTTAATTCCATTATTATTACTGAAAATTATTTGGTGTAATAGAGTAGGGTAATGTTAAAAAGTCTGGGTGTTAAATATGCTACATTCTTTAGTTGATTATAGCTATTTACAATTTACAATTTACTGATCACACTAATGTACCATGAGCTGTAGATATATGCTGGTTGGTTAATTGGCTCCTGTCTGAAATTGGCCCTCGTATGCATGCATGTGAGATATGGACCTTAAATTGTAAGTTACTTTAAGGGCAGGGACTAATGAGAATGTAAAGAATGGCATAATTTGTCGGCGCTATATAAATACCTACAATAAATAAATAAAAATAGTTGATGTTCCCTAAGACCTAAAAACTATGTTTTTTTCCAAAAATATTTTAATTGTGTTGAAGCTTCGGTCAGGTTACAACAGCATGACTTACATATGAGTTTCAACATTTTTCCATGTTTAACAATAAAATTGCCTATATTAATGCATAACACGTTACACATTGTACATTCCTATCCTATGGTTTATACTTATTGCGACCACTTAGGAGACTTCAAATGTAGGAGTAACTCCATCCATATGTTATGCTGTGGAATGCTCTAGGGTAGAGTACGCGGCCCATCATGGCACCTGATTGCTCCTCCACCCCTCCTCCCTTTCTCTTTCATGCAATAATGTCCCCTGTGTATCTCCCTGCACCGGAGGGTGCCTTCCCCTGGCGAGTGTCTCCAATATGGTCGCAACCCGTCACAACCCATCAGATAACTCCATTTAGGCTAATCTGAATTCAACATTTCAACCAGAAGTATTTTATTCAAGACTCACCGACTATCTCCTCTTCTCCTCTCCCTGCACGTCCTGCATGTTCCTCTGGCACCCTCTCCTCTCGATCTCTCCACTCCAGCACATCATAATTCAATCATATAAATTCCATACAATAGTACCCGCATCGTTTTCAGCTACTCAATGGCAAGAGACTCGCCCATGATCTCCCCCTACTGACACCTGACATACTAGCTCCTAAAAACTATTTTAATGGATCCTCCATGGTAAAAAGGTTGAGAAAGGCTGGTCTAAAGAAACACAAAGCAGCTTGATAGGGATAAAGCAAGGTGTGAATTTGTCCCATGCTGCCCCTAGAGGGCTCCACATGATTCAAATTGTCATTTGTTTAAAGTAGGAACAACTTTGCTCAACACATATCCGTATCTTTTGTTTAACACACATTTGTATCTTTTCTACAAATACTGCAAATACTGACCAAATATATATATATATACGTGATAGCTCATTATTATCTGGTTATGTAGCTGGATTGACAACCATGCCCATTTTCAAGTGCAGTCTGCAAAAACAGCAGAGAAATAAAACTGTGCAATTATTTAAAAAATCATGTTAAAAATAAAGTCCTATAAAGAAACTACAATAAAGCCCATTAGGGTTATACTGTAGATGAGACTCAATTCATGTTTCAAACTTTTTAAGGGTCATATTAGAGCCACTTATATGTTTATGTTTATACCTTTACATGGGTGAAAGGTGAGTAAGCCACCTGCGTCCTCCACTGCATGATATGCTTCCTCCTGCTGCACCGTTTTACTATGGGACTCACTGTGATATAGGGACACATGGGAGGAACAATTGAATGCAGGAGGGGACACAGGCGTTCGACACTCCCATAAGTGTTTGATGCTGAAGACTTTCTCAGAGGCTGTACAGCCTGAGAACAGTGGAGTTCAGACTTGCCTGCCACCAAAGAGGTAGATATTCAGTTGTCTTATGTTGCAGCAGCAATGTTTTTTTGTTTTTTTTAAAGCAACGTGGTTGCTTTAGTAAAAATCCACCATGCAGCCATATTCAGTATGAGTTTGAATAAACACAGGAAAGTTAATGTTGGAATAAATATCAACTTTACTTTTTGGCTGAAATTACTCTCTAACATACAATATATGATTTAATAAAAGGATTTTTATTGGGCAATTGATTTGTAAAAACTGGTAGAATTCCACAGATACTTTCCTGGAAATCTATGGTTATTATTCAGTTTTATACAAGGCAGATGAGAACCTTCAATGGATTCTAAGGACATAGTAATGATGTAGCGGTCAATGGGAGGACACACAGCAGATGTTTGTCGATATTGTGTGAGAGTATATTCTTTGGATGTCATTACAACATTACAACGTTACATCATAACACGTAACATTTAAAGTGCATCTGAAACCAAACATTTTGTTTTGGATAGAGTGGAGAGGGATAAGAACACTTGTCAAGTTTGTATTGCTGTCTGTGTCTATGTTAGGGAGATTCACCCTCCCCATTTGTCCTGGTGATCACTATCACTGAAAGCGAAACTGAAAGAAAATCACACAGTTTGTGTTGTCATCAGAATAGGAATAGATGGGAAATCTTCCAATGGGGACACTAATTTTGGTGACCCTGCTGACCACCAGAGATTACCCTCTCTTTTGAGGGATTTCCTTTCACTTCCTGTTGTGGCTATCAGACAGGAAGCATTGGGAAATGTCCCCAATGGCAAAAAAAGATGACGGGGTTATAACCCACCTTTACTCTATCCAAAATGTAAAAAAAGTTTTGACTTCAGTTTTACTTTAGGCTGGGTTCACACCTAGGTGGCACCGTTTTTGCGTGTTTATACACGCGTTAACAGCATGCCGTTATTTGTGCATTATGCGCGTTGTGCACATTTGTATGCGCGTTTTAACACGCGTACAGGAAAACACGCGTTTTGATTGGCAGCTCATAAACCATTGTGGGCAATGGAAGAACGTGTGCAAAAACGCTCACAACATTGCGCGTTTTTTGGCATTTCCAATTAAGTCTATGGGGCAAAAAAGTGCTTTTAACTGCCCAAAGAAGCTCCTGTACCCTTTCAGGCATTTGGCGTTTTTCTGCTTGGGTGTGAACCAGGGCCATTTAAAATTATGGGATTTCTTGTGTTGGGCAGTTAAAAGCGCTTTTCAACCTGCTCAAAAACTCCTAGTTGTGAACCAGGCCTTAGGAAGGGTTAGTTTTCCAGAATCCAGGGGACAAGTCCTTTCCAGCAAAGAGGTGTTCATCACCACTGGCAGCAGCATAAATTAATATATCTTCTGTTTTCTTGCAGGTATATATTTTTGGGGCAATGTATTTTTTTGTGATCAGGGGTGCCCATTAGGTAGATCGTGATCTACCAGTAGCTCTCAAAGCCGATCCTGGTAGATCCCGAAGGGTGTGAATGGCGGCCCCTTTATTCCATTTTGGTATATTTATTTTGCTGTGCACACATGATTACCTATTAACCTGAGTCTGCTGAGCCAAGCTCCCTGACACCTTTCTGGTGGATTCTGCCAGGAGAGAGAGAGCGAGGAGAGACGGCCAGGAGGATGAGCAAGGAGAGACAGCCAGGAGGATGAGCAAGGAGAGAGAGCGAGGAGAGACAGCCAGGAGAGAGAGCGAGGAGAGACAACCAGGAGATAGAGCGAGGAGAGACAGCCAGGAGAGCGAGGAAGGTTTTTTTTTTCGTTGGTAGATCTCATGTAGCTTGTCATTTGAAAAGTAGATCTTAACACAAAAAATTGTGGGCACCCCTGCTTTAAATAAATGTTACTAGAATGTTGCTCAGTAAAAGCTAAACTATTTCTTCTTACCTCCTAATTATTAATTGCCTGAAGTTGTAGGAAGTAGGAAGCTGAGGAAGGATATCTTCTGAAATATTCTTAGCGCAAGATAGGAAATGTCAGTGATGCTGATCAAACGTGTCCCTGGACAACTGGCAGGCATATGGGAGTTTAGGAAAAGACTCTGTAGAGTGACATGGGCCTTTTGATCTTCAAGTAGGCCAGATATTTCTTTGTCTGTTGTGTGAGCTAATATATTTATCCAGTGACCAAAATAGGAAAGAGGAAACACACATCAGAGTAATGTAAGTACCACCTGGCCGCAGCCACCTGCAGTGCTTACTAAAGAATGATTGTTTCAGTTTCACTTCAGCAGAGATGCAGTATGTTACTATTTAGAACTGTCTTATTTGCCTTGTAACCAAGCATGTTCAAAATAATACACAGATGTTATATTCAGGAAAAAGCACTTAGAAAACCGTAACCCTTTGAAAAATCAGTTGGTTGGTATGTAGAAATATTTGACGCAATGAGAAAACTAAAGCGAGCCTCCAGCCAAAACTACTTTTTTTTTTTAGTTGTGGGTTGCGTGGGGAAAATGTTAACCCTTTAAGCTTTACCCTTTTTTTGTCAGAAGGATGATAAAGGATGTAGAGGAAATACAGACCAATAGCTTCAGCAGGACTGTGACCATTTGGCACAGGTGCTCCTAACAAAGGCCAGAGATGTTATACAGAAGTGATCGGCTTGATGCACTTTAGAGGTTGGCTTAGGTTAGTGTTAGGGGCAGGAATCAGCAGTTTAGTCTTAGGCCCCATTCACACTGAGCGATTTATCGCGCGGTAATCCGCGCGATATCGCGGATATTTACCGCGCGATATCGCTCTCCAATGCATGTCAATGGGGCTCTGTCCGTCGCTGTCACGGGTCGTGCGTCGCTACAGCAGGACCCTTTTTGGAGCGGATTTTGCCGCGGTTCTAGGTTGCTCAATGGAACCATTTGCGCGATATCGCGCAATATCGCGCAAAATACAAATCGTGCAACAAACGCGCGATTTGCGAATCGCTCAGTGTGAATGGGGCATTAGGGTTCTATTCACAAAAGGGTGAAGAGTTTGGAGAAGGCAGGAGAAGTGAACAATCTAGGACAACATAGCTGAACCGGAAAGGGAGCTGAATTGGAGAATTTTTCCAAATCAGCTTTTTTGGCCTAGATTGTTCACTTCTCCTGACTTCTCCAAACTCTTCACCCTTTTGTGAATAGCCCCCTTAGATTTAGGGTTTGGTTTTAGGATGTTATTAAAGTATTAAGTGTGAGAAGGGGCTTAAAGGTTATGTCAAGACAAAAACGTTTTTCTAGTATTTGGATTGTTGGGAAGGATTATATCTCTGACAGAAATAAAAATCAAGCGGGGTTTCTAGCCTTTCCCTACTTTACTAAAGAAAAGCAGTTTTTCTGGTTGGGCTGCTGTTGGGGATTTTCCCCCATTTCCTGTCTGACAACATATTGTCAGCAGGAAAAGAAGGGAGGGGAAAACTCTTTAACTAAATAACAGTAAGAACCTTCCCCACCCTATCGAAACCTGGCTTTATTTAAAAAAAAAATTT
>NW_017306279.1:3937570-4038556 GCF_000935625.1 Nanorana parkeri | reverse complement strand
TTTTTAATAATAATAATATAAAGCCAGTTATACAGAATTGGATATTCATTTAATTTCATTATTCAATGTCTTTTTTTTTATGTTATAAAATGTATAATATAAAAAAAAAAGATATTGAATAATGAAATAAACTGAATATTTAGATCATGCCATTGCTAACTAAGGTTTGTATCCCCATAGTTGGGAAAATAGATGAGCACATGTCCAGACTCCAGAACAGTGTATTATTGTATAGTGTGGCACAACTATATCCAATTCTGCATACCTGGCTTTATATTATATACTAGTATCGGTATCGGTGCATCCCTAGTATCGGTAATTGGTATTGGCGAGTACTTGAAAAAGAGTATCGGTACTCGTACTCGGTCTTAAAAAAAGTGGTATCGGAGCATCCCTAGTCTGAATACTAATGGACCAAAACAAACGTTCTAACTCTTCCCTAGTAGTGATGGGCTTGATATTCAACTTGAACATTGGCAGTTCGTGTGTTTAGGCTTTTTGCCTGCCAAGCGCCCCGCAAGGCACTGTGCCTTGTGAGCCCTGATTGGCTAAAGCCTTGCACCTGACCACTGGTCAGGTGCAAGACTTTGCCCAATCAGGACACAGAGAACTGTGAGAGCCATGATTGGGCAAAGTCATGAAGACTTTGTCCAATCATGGATCACCTGTTACAACTGTAAACAGTTGGGCGGAGCTAGCTGTCACTGCTAGCTCCGCCCAATTGTTTATGTTTTGTCGGCATCTGCCGAAATGTCTTTCGCAAGCAGATGGGACAGCGCTCGTCGGATTTTTTCCAAATTATTTCTATTTATTTTTTATTGTTTTATTTTTTATTTCAACGAGTCGTCATCGTGGACAACTCTGGTCATCGTGATTGACGCTGGATTACGTTGGTGGTTCCATTTTTATGGGGGTTTTTTTAAATAAAAGACTTGTCAAAAACTTGTCTTTTGTTTTTTTCAAATAAAGGATTTTTTAAAAAGTCTGGCCTCTTTTTTACAATTTTATTTAACCCTTTTACTCATTTACAAGGGGGGCACATCTGGGTGCCCCTTTATTAAAGGGGTACCATGATGTGAATAAGCCCCCCTGCCTGCACCCACAACAACCAACCCCCCAGGGCTTGTGGGGAAGAGGCTTTTCCAGGGGTGACCCTGGAAAAGCACCCTCCCAATGCTGATGGCATGTGGCCTGGTATCGCAGGGAGGGATCAAGGGTCTGGTGGGGAATTTTAGGGGGACCCCATTTTTGGGGGTAGGGTTTCTCTTAAAATTCCTACCTGACCTTAAGGGCCTGGAATGACTTTGAGGGGAAACCCCACACACTTTTTTGTGTTTTTTTTTAAATGGGGTACCTCCTAACATTCCTACCAGACATAAAGGGTCTGGTATTGTTTGAGGCAGGGAACCGCATGATTTTTTTTTTTTAAATGTCATTTTTTTCTTTACAAATGTCATTTTTGCTGCAGCAGGTTCTATACATCGTACAGATGCGCCACTTTACAGGCAGTTTAAGGGACCCCCAGGCACGATAATTAAAGGAATTTTTCATTTTTATTGTATCACTTTAAGTGATGTTAAAATCACTGCTCCTTTAAAAATTGTATTTAAAAAAAATATTAATTGATTCCTGTCCCCGAGGGCAGTACCCGAATCCCCATACCCTTTTTATGGCCAATAAATTGCATATAAGGCTTAAAAATGGGGACATTTGATTTGAAAAGTTCTACCCCCATAGACTTGCATTGAGTTCAAATTCAAACTTTTCCCATGTTTGAAAGTTCGAATTCGAACCGAACAGGGGGGTGTTTGACCCATCACTATTCCCTAGTCTCCAAAAAACAAACACGTGTTTTTATTGTTGTGTCCCTGTTACAGAGGTATCTAGGACACAAACACTTAAAAACTTCTGGCAGAGGGTTTTACCCTTTCCCGTCTGGGTCCCAGTTGGAGAGATTTTTTCTCTCTTCCTATTTTCATGACAGCATGTGAAGAATGGAGGGAAATCTCCCTGACAAGGGCACCCGACAACAACAATAATACCCATTAGATCTTTCTAAGTTCTCATCCTTCCCCAGTTGATTCAAAACCAAAAAATGTTGGGTGCAGTCCCAGTTGAACACAAAAATAAATGAGATCTTTTTTTTTTCTTTTTACCTCTCTATGTTATAGCTACTAGCAAGGTGGGACTAGGCTGGAGAGCAAAAGAGCATTTGCCCCCAGTGCCAACACTATCGTCATATGTTTGGATGGTAGTCCTGAGTTGAGAGACTTCACTAGGCATTAATCAGAGTAGGATTTGCAGTAATGACACATGCATAGCATTACATATGTACCTGCTCCCTGCTCAGACATGCAGTCTGGAGAGGGAAATCTTCAAGCAATGTCATTTGTGCCTCTGAGATGGCATTTGTCTGAATGCCAAGAGCTGCAAAGGAAGCTGATGCTGAAGATGTAAAAAGGTGTGTCACAACAAATCTTGTCCTTTAGGAACTTTTATGTGTATCAAAACCCAAAAACATAAATGTAACATACCTTACAGCACATATCTGAGTGTTTATTTAATCTTTTTATTTTCTAATGCCTTTTCACAGAATACTTGTAGTTTGTTGATATTTTTTTTTCATTCAATGATCATATCAGTCTTTACATGCTTTTGACTAGAACCTGTCCATCCCTATTGAATATTTGCTCCTCGCTATCATTACCCAAATCTTAAGAGAACTGTCCTATGCAGCTGTTCACTCCAATGTGTACTGTATACATAATGAAACACCATTAAACATCTAAAATGCTGTCACATGACAAAGGAAATAGCTGTGTAAAAGCTGCAATGCTTCTGGTTTGCCACCTATCCTTTCTATAATCATTTGTCTAAAACCTGCTTTTCTCTCTGGGATAAAAAGCACCATCCCCTCCTCAAAAACCTTTTTATTTCACTTTTATACAAATTAAAGTAATCTTCTCTTTATAACATAGTGTTTGATGTGGAATTCAATTTTTGAGAGGCAGCTACTCTTCTGGAAAAACAGCGTTGACAGAATCCCTATTGAGAAGACACTGAGGAAAGAGCGAAAGGAAAAAAAAATACTCATGTAACTGAACGCTGCTGCGGCTGCTGGAATTGGTCTAGGATGGCACCCTAGTGCCCTGCCACATCCTGTCTCCTTGGTACCATGGCAGAGATTTGCTTCTTCTCATGAGTGGCAGATGATTATCTATACCAAGGGTCTCAAGAGTGCTTAAGGTATGCTAGCAATTGAGCTGAGCGTTTACAACTGAGGGTTTTTATAAGCAGAATAAGGCTGAGGAGCAGGGCAACTGGCTGTATGCAGCCTGTTGAAGAAGGGGTTGGATAGATCCTACTGCTTATTTTATTTTTTCTAATTGTGCATTTTAGTTGCAACAACCTTGCTGCAATATGACAAGGTTACACCAATGTGCCTTTAGATTCTATTGATCAGTAATGAAAGACCTGAATCGGATATAAAAAAAACACAAGGAACCCACTGACAGTTTACTATTTATTTACACACACTTATGCATGTACTGTATATGTGTGTGTGTGTATAATATATATACTAGCAAGTATGTTTATGTGCAAATATTGTAAAATAAAAATTGCTTATCTGGTAGTCTGTTAACATCTAACTGCTAAGTCTAATATCTAACTATGACATACATGTAGCTGTGTGACTAAGCATGTAGGGGTTGGTGAGCCCCCCAGAAGTCACAAATCAGAGTTGTTTTTGCTAATGCAGTAATATATGAATATTTAAACATATATTAACCCACTGATATCTTGACATGAGTTAGCAATGATAAATAAATGCATATATAGTAGTTAACACACTACCAGATAAGCAATTTTTATTTTACAATATTTGCACATAAACATACTTGCTAGTATCTTGCAAGCACAAATAGCTGCATACACAATAACCAACTATTTTTCTACTCTCAATGGAAAAACATTATCTGAAAAATAAAAAAAGCTAATCCAATATAAGCCAATCCTACAGACCTTGTACAGTTAGAATGGTTAAGGTGTATGTAAACCCTAATACTTTCAATATGGCAACTATAAGTCCATAGTTGCCATATTGAAAAAATGTCCAGGGACACATTTTTAGCTATGTGTCCAGCATACCAGTGCAGGCAGAGAATGGGCTTTGATTGATGACTGACAGTCATTTGGTGTCACCCCCTCTAAAAAGTCGGGCACACGGTCATGGAGCGAGAGCCCGACACTGTCAGGAGAGAGGAGGGGACCCGGCGGCATACCTCATCCCACCGGGTGAAAGTCCCCTCCTCTCTCTGCCGGTGTCCATCACCAAGATGGCCGCTGGCAGGCATCAATCAGATGGCCGCGCACGCGCGATGATGACACGGCGGGGTGACACACGGCCTCGGGACAACCCTGTGAGTGAATGCTATCATCCTGGGACAGGAAGTGTGTTACTTGCAGAATTGTCTGGTGAATAAAATATTAAAGAAGCCTAAAAAAAAAGAAAATAATTCAGTCACTACAACTATAGACTGGTAAGCTGCAATATATAATATTTTTCTTCTTGAGTTTTGATGCGTTTTGAACTAAGGTGCTTGCGAAGGTCATACGGCCTCTATGTGGCTGGATTTTAATAAAGCCAACATAGGACAGAAGGACTTTAGAGGTGACACTCAACCACCTACACATCATGCTACTGCCATTGACATGTTCATGTGTTAATAAAAGATTCTTGTCTGCCGTCCAAGTCTGTTAGTGCAATCTGGTTGGGTTCTCATTGTTGCTGTACAGTTTGCGCTTTATGATTATTGAAATAGTTTCCTGTGTACTTACAGTTCACCCATTCCCTGTCTGTAATTATAGGACTAATCTACTAGCAGAGAGACACTTTACCCTATTCTTGAAATCTTTGGTTCTAGGTGCAGTGATGCAAAATAAGTAAATTGTCTATTTCAGTGTTTCTCCCCCAACATCAACATTCCTGGGAACTTTTTCAAATTTAATTCATAGAAATGGAGACGGAATAGTAGACGGGGTTAATCACAGTGAACAGCCGTGGCCAAAGGGATAGGCCTGTTGTCTACAGAGTCTACACGCCATTTCAGTGACATTGACTAAAATGGTGGATAGGTAACAGCCAGATGCACTGTCTGTCCATTGACACTGACAGTGCATATAGCTGACACCTACCGAACCCTCACCATGTTGGTGAAACTCCTGTATCTGGCTGCCACCAGGTAAGTGACCCATTTCCCTAGGGCCCTTGCAGGCAAGCCTGGACCCTCCACTTGCCCACTAGAACCACCCCCTGGGCCTGCTGAGTTTTCACCTTAAAGGAGAAATGGTAAAAGAGGTAGACATTGGAACTTATCCTTCTAATAATAAATGATTCAAAATATTTTGTAAGTATCATGTCTTAGGTCTACTTTAGTACCTTGTAACAACCCTACTGTTTACTTCCTAGCTTGGCCAGCAGTGATAGGTAGGCCTGTGAAGAAATAAGACAGGCTGAACTGTTTTTCAGCATCTTAGAACATCACTGATTAGTTCACACTGTGGCACATTGGTGCTGTTTAGTGGTGCTTGTCGATGATTCTTATCCCTGTAAGGTGTCCTTTGAACAAGTGATTTAGTCAAGGTTACGTAATGGGGCATTGTGGAAAGGAGGACCAGATGCTATAGGCTGGGTTCACACCTAGGCGTATTGAATATGCGCGTTTGTCGCGCGGTTCGCGTATCACGTTTTTACCGCCATTCGCGGTAAAAAAAACGTGCGACAAACGTGTGTTTCCGTGGGCTACTTGGCTGTATCCCAATGGAAACGCGAGACCAAAACGCCCCAAAGAAGTACATGTACTTCTTTGGGCGTAGGCCGTTTTGTATCACGTTCGGATGGGCGGAAATACGACAGGGTGTGAACCAGACCCATTGAATACAATGTGATTTAGATATTTGAGCGTTTTGTAGAGCGTTCGTCGAGCGTTGAACGCGCTACAAAACGTTCAGGTGTGAACCAGGCCTTATATGCAGCATTCAGGTCACATCTGCTTATTGTATACTACTATTGCTTTCCACTAGGGGAGCAATCTATCCAAGAACAGAACACTGCCCAAACAACACACTGCATTGGATGCTCTTCTTCATGCAACACAGTGTGAGCAAATTCTGCCAAATCATAGCCTTCTAACAGTGGCACATATACTAATGAAGGTGCAATTTAGCAATAAAGAGTGGGCTCTATTAATATGGACTCTAGGGTTTAATAGTAAGGAAAACACTTCTTCAAAGTACCCTGAAGCCTTAAAAGATGTTTGTCCTACTCTTTTCTCCTCCATAGCATAACGGTTTTTTGTTTTTTTTACAATGGTGTAGGTGCATGATAAGACATTTACTGAAAAATTCACATTTTTTGTCATAAACAAGTTATAGGTCACGAACTATTCCTCCCATGCATGAAATATTAACAGGTTTTAGTGACCAATAAGCTCTCTATGGGGCAATGTAGGTTTTAACAGGTAACTTTGTCTGCAAATTTGGATGTGAATTGGTTATGACTTGTTAGACTTTTGTATTTCCTTTTCCATTTCTTACAACAAAACAAAACAGGACCTTTTACATACATATGTGCGTCCATAGTATAAAAGTTTGCCTAAGTAAATTACACTGTGCCTAGGTATAGTTCACACATATAAAAAGTTTGTTGCACAGTACAGTGGAATCTATAAATAATATTGGCATGTATAAGGTACATATACGGCCAAGGTTTTTGGGAGACTGATCGCTTTGCTGATGATAATCCAGAGGATAAGACAGTTTGCATTAGTTGCTGTAATGTGTGCTGATATAACTGTAATGATGTAATAGACAGCAGTGGGAGCTTACCCTAGCCACAAATGTCTGAAATACACACAGAGGATCATCTTAGAGCTTGACAATTTATTTCCAAATGATCAGATTTCCATGTGTATGGTCATCTTTAGTATCATAGCAGGAAAAAAGTAATTTTGTGTGTTGGCTTACTACCTATGTACAACCACTCTCTTCTGTCTATAGGTTGTTCAAACAGCTGCACCACCAGGACCTGCTATTATCTTCTCACAAGCTCTATCAATAGTGCAATGCTTCCCCTTTATTTCTTAATAAAAAGGGAACAATCAGTGTCCGGCTGCACGGGTTTTCCAACATGTTAGAAGAGTTCCATGATCGATAACTAGCTACTCCAATCTTTGAAACAGCTTATGCTATTCTGATCTTAACTCCTACACTGCCTGATTAAATCTGTCACCAGTTTTTCTTAACCATTTCCAACAACAAAGAGCTAAAGGTAAGTGATCCAGTTTTATTTTAGAATAATTTGTATAATACAGAGAGAAAGAGATATTTAAAGGCAATAGGCACAAAAACGTATCTAAACCTAAAAACAAAAATTGTATATATTGCAGCCTATTAGTCCCTAGATGTGGTGGCTAAATTAGATTTCCTTTTCCCATAGTTCTTTTGCTTTATATCTACCTGGCGATCCTGCCAGTAATACACCCTCTGTTTTAGAGTGACAGTCACTCACTGTAATGTATTTATGGAGAGGCAGCGTTGTCACCCTAGTCTGCTCTCCTGATTTGGACAACAAACATCTCTTCCTCTCCAGTGCAAAGAACAAACAAAGGAAGGTACATTAATAATCTAGAATGATATGCCCTGAATGGCGATATATCCTCTCACTCTTTCAGTAGCCATAAGTTTGCATTAGCCATTTTATCTCAGGCAGACAGTCCCCTGAATTGCACACACTACTTGCAGATTGGTATTGAATACCAGAACGGCACTGTGAACAGTGCAGAAGTGCAATCTCATGGATTTGGTGTTTTCAGAAACCCACCAGAAGGCCCAGTGATGTTACTCTTACCTAGACAAAGCAGCCAGAAGCAGGGGGCTAAGGTAAATTAATTTTTTGGTTTACTCGTTAGGTGTTTTGTATCTTTATCCAGCTATTATACATAGAGGGTAGGGTGTCTGCAAAGTAGCCTAACCTCAATTTTTAATACAGGGTTTATTTTAAGCAAGGAAGACAAACTATCACGATATGCCTTTTCCTTGGTCAGTGCTTATACCCAGTAGAGTAGGAACTTAGGCAGAAGAGGTTGCAGTTGTAACTGATCCTCTGTCCTGGAGAAGTTCATATGGGCCTACCGAGCCATATATAAGCTATCTCTAGATCACTGTTGGTTGAACAAATGGCTGCTTCTCCTGAAGGACAAGGAGCAGACTGTGCAAGGTGGAGGGAGTTCGGGTTTTTTAGGTACAGAAGGTATAGGGGTCAGTATCTCTGAGCTGCATCAGGAGTCATAGGGGTGGTTGTTTCTAAGCCTGGGACAATGGATAAAGAATGATAATTTCTGGGATAAACATGAAGTTTGCTTTGATGACTACTTATTCTACAAATACTGGTTGCCTGATTGTCATTCCGACACTCTATGCAAGTATGGAGAAGAAATTCTAACTTTTTCAACACTTTCATCATATGCAAACTTGATCAGGGTTGACGAAATAGCCAGGTGTTTTCAAAAAGGAGTTGAACAAAGGTAGCTCCCATATTTGTGCCAGGAAAGGGCTACTTCAAAGCTCAGAAGCCGTGGAACATATCTTTCACCAGAACACAGCTGAGGTAAGTTGTGCCATTGTTTAGGCCAGCATTTTTCAACCTTCTTTTCAGTCACTGCACCCTTTAAAGATATGCAAAATTTTGAAGCACCCCAGTTTAAAATGTAAAAAAAAAAAGCAAAAATGTAAAAAGCGATGCGTGGCCCTTCCAAAATCCATACCAAACCCTTATCCCTGATTGGGGTCTGGAATGGATTTTAAGGAGGAACCCCACACAAAATATTGAGATCCCCATTCACATTAGAGTCTTACCTTCAAATCAGGAACCCTCTTAACATCAGAGCCACCCCCTTTCACATCATAATCTCCCCTTTCACATCAGAGCCCCCTTTCACATCAGAGGCCACCCCCTATAAATCAAAAGCCCTCTTCACATCAGAAGACTCCTTTCTCACATTAGAGTCCTTCCTTTCATATCAGAGTTCTGCCTTCACGTCAGAAGTCTGTCTGCACCATGGAAAGGCATGACTCTGTGCAAAAAGTTTGAGGCACCCTGGTTGAGAAAAACTGGTTTAGATACCAAAGATCAATATGAACAATTAGACACCAAGCCCCCTTTGTAACAAGGTTGTGTAGTAAAGATATAGAAGTCCGTGTTTATGAATAAATGTAAATATATATGCTAAAACATTTGTATTTCTGTACACCCAGTTCTAAGATTTACATTGTAATTTACTGCAGGAGTATGAAGGTAGTAACTGGGCCCTCAGAAGATCCACAGGCTCCTGCCTACTTGTCTTGTGTAGGATCCAACTCTGCTTTCAAGCCTTTTTTTTTTGTGTAGGATCCAACTCTGCCTCTGATGTTGTGATTGTTATCAGCCTCTAGAAACAGACTGGCCTAGCTATACACAATAGTATGCTTCCTACTTTATTGCAAGCTCTCACAAGCAGGGCCCTCGTATTGTATTGTAACTGCAGTGTCTCTCTTCATTATGTAAAGCACTGCATTAAAGGACAACTATGAGGTGAGTGCTTTTCACTTACCTCATAGTTCTAGCCGACCTGTGACAATGAGACTGTCACAGGTCGGCTCAGTAGATCGGGAGGTGAGGGAACACATACCGGGTTCGCTCACCTCTCGATCCTGTCACGGCTCTCCGTCGTGACAGGGGGAGGGGCTGGAATCCCCCCCTCCCCGCTCCGATCCTCCAGCGCTGACTGGCAGAACGGACGGGGCAGGGGGCGGGTACAGCTGGCTCTGTCTCTAGATAGACAGAGTCAGCTGTCAGTCACGCAGCTGGGCGGATCCCGGCACAATTGTCGGGATCCGCTTCAGCTGCGGCGTCTCAGTATACTGCGAGCTACAGCTCGTGGTATACTGAGCCTAGGGTGACGGGAGGACTAGGGTGACGGGCTAGTTTGTGTCCTCCCGTTACTCTAAGGAGAACCAAGGGGAAAAGCCTTAACACCATAGTTCTCCTTTAATAATAATAATAATAATAAATAATTGTCATATCTAATAATCTAATAATAGAGGCTCTAAAGTAGAAAAACCTATTTAGAGTCTCATTCCACAGCATTAAAGCATATCTAATCACCTCACCAAAAACAGCAATGTATATATTGCAGCTTACCAATCCATAGAGGTGGTGGATGCATTTGTTTTTATCAGGCTTATTGTCACAAAAAATGGGCTGAAAAACTCGGCTTATACTCGAGTATATACGGTAATTTTCACCCGGTAAGGCTATGAATAGCACATTTCCTGTCATTAGGTGTCTACAATCACTTCCTTATGGTACCTTTGGAAGGAGCCTTGGATATCACACAGGCTGGACTTCAAACATGTCTGCCTTTCATGGTGAATTGACAGGACTGGTGGTTCATAAAACAGAGATAACAATATTTATGCTATCTTTTCAGCTCACAAGCAGTGACAAGGACTTTGCATTTCTGGCAAGATTAACAAGTATTTTCTGTACTTACTAAATGTTCTAAGCCTGAAAAAAGAAACAAATGCAGCCACCACATCTAAGGACTGGTAAGCTGCAATACTACATTTTTTTGTTTTGGGCCATCCCTATAATGAGGCATCCCTATAACAGCCTGTGGCTTTTGCCTCAGGCGGCATCTCTTTGGGTCATGTGGAAGGGCAGCAGGCAGAGGGGAATGAACGAAGTTTGCAGTGTGCCTAACGAATTAACCTGATTTACATGGAACCCTAAGGGAAAATGTGATTAGGTTCATGACCAATTCGTATCGCGACCAGAATCGTGGAACCAATTAAGTTTGTGAACCGAGGTACCACTGTATATATTGTACATGCAGATTTATCTAGTCTACAATGACACAGTTATTGAAGCATGATTGCCTGGATTCTGGAACTGGGTGATTTGCCATGTATCATGTATTAAACCTGATATATTATGTATTATCATGTAATAAACCTGATATATTATGTAGATCGTGTTATAGCATGCCTAATCGTTATATAATGTGTAACCTCGCATATCTGTTGATAACATGTACTAAGGACACAGAAGATTTTCAGCAAAGTGTTTCAACTAACAATCAGCAAACGTATATGCTGCCCCACCCTTGTATTTCATTTGTATGTGTTTTATCACATGTATTCTCAGGGCCACTAAGGTAAAGTGTCTTCATAGGTCATGACTGGCCCCTACAGATTAGTTACAAAGTAAATGTGTAATTGAAGATATTGACTCATCTATTATAAACAGCAGAAATACATCCCATATCTCTACGTTATTGCACAATAGGATGCTGATACCGATGAAAGGCTGGAACAGGAAATCATGTATGGTGTGACATTAATTATCATGTCCCAAAGCACCAATTCAAACATACAAAATACATTTTCCCTTGTCTACTTCCCTTACTGTTTGCTTTTCAAATAAAAAGACAGACTAACAGACAGATAGACAGAAAGATAGATAGATAGATAGATAGATAGATAGACAGACAGACAGACAGACAGACAGATAGATAGATAGATAGATAGATAGATAGATAGATAGATAGATGATTGATATTAAGAATAAAATGTGAATATTATATATGTTTCATTTAAATATTAATATATTAATATTTGTAATATTAATTTATTATTAATATTCATTCATTTATTGATTATTAATATTACTTTAATGTCTTAGAAATATACTTGCTTGATTGATTTTTTTATCACCCTTAGATACTTAAAGCTGAACTCCATGCAGGAAATACATACATAGGAGCTGTTTTACCTGCCAAATTATTTCTATTTCTGTCCATTCGGTTCTTACATATACCAAGCTCTGTCTGGTAGACCTGACTTCTCTCCTGCAATTAAGTTGCACATGTACTGTAGGTCTTGTCCCTCTCCTGGTCTGTGACTGGACAGTGAAAGAAAAAGCAGCAGGCTGATGAACTCGCTTCTGTGTCAGTCTGCTCTCTCCTCCTATCAGCATGCTTCTTGAATTGCAGCACATCTGACTGACTTCCCCCCACTCCTCCTCTCTGAGCTCTGCTGTAAAGACTGTACACTGCCTGGCAAAAGGCTGATACAAAGTCAGATTCTGGTAACCTGCATGTATTTATATAAATGAATACATTTAATGGTCTATTAATAAACCTTTCCTAAGCATACATGCTTCACTGTGTCTGCTTCTAATTATATTCACCGTAAAATATTATTTTGTGTCCTTCTCTGATTAGGTTTCACTTTTTGTTACTGTGGCCTGACTTTCCCTGCCTTTATGAGTAAACCCTGCTTCCTGCTATTCAGTTATTCAATGAGATTGCCACAGTGACCAGTGATGAGCCGAACACCCCCGTGTTCGGTTCGAATTTGAACTTTAGAACATGGGAAAAGTTTGAATTCGAACTTGAATTTGTTAGAGTACACGGGGGTGATTTACTAACCTAAACACACACACACACCAGGTGCGTGTGATTTTCACACAGCAAAACGTATTTATCAACCAAAAAGTCTCTAAAAGCATATTTCCACTAATGCCATATATGGAAAAATCATGCACATGATGCATATATAATGCTGCTTCACAGTTTAGACAAAAATTGTTAGCTCATGCATTTACATTCCTGCATTCATCAACGCAAGCAACATAACATAGAGCTAATTTACCCAACATCACCTTGGAATTCCTTCAGGGCTTTGCACAACACACCTGCTGGGTGTGTACACATTACAAAGGTGTTTAGATTCCACCCATAGATCATGCTGGGAGGGAACACACTGCAGAGGTGTATACACATTCGTGGTGTGTTTATAAGGTTAGTAAATCAACCCCATTGTGTCTATTGCATCAACTACTGCAGTATACAATTTCGGTCACTAGATGGCAGTGTTTTTAAGTTCTGTTATACAGTATCTATGGTATATACTCTGTTGTATTGAATAAGGTAGAGAATAAAGCTGTGGTTCCTTCCTGTTTTAGCCAAGCCATGTGCAGCATGCATATCAGACTGTGTGCTTGTGTTTTTCTGTGAGGCTGTGCAAGAAGTTCCAGCAGAATTAAATGCAAGTCTATGGGGATAGAACTTTAAAAATCAAATGTCCCCACCTTGAAGCCTACCATTTTTAAAGGTGCAGTGATTTTAACATCACGTAAAGTGAAACAATAAAAATGAAAAATTCCTTCAAATATCATGCCTGGGGGGTCCACCTAACCTGCCTGTAAAGTGGCATATCTGTACAATGTATAGAACCTGCTGCAGCAAAAATGGCAAAGAAATCAATAAATGTTTACCTGCACTATCAAAGTACACGTCAAAATCATTTTGGATAAATGGTCCTCCACTGCACTCTATAGTTCCTTGCAGTCCATCACAGTAGCGAGCTTGCAGTGGTAACTACTTTCCAACACACACAGGGAACATGGGGAACAAAAGTAGCCACCCTCCAGAAGGAAAGACAGTGTCAGCACCAATTCAGAGATGATTTGAGGATCTACAGCCGAGTGATACACAAATAAGATACTTTTTTTTAATAGTTGGGGGTACTTGGTTTTACTTTTAAGATTAAGATTTAACTCCTGAGTTTAGTGTCACTTTAAGTCTGTATAGGCTTACTGGAAATATTCTAGTTTTATTTAAAGTAGTACTTGATGCTCAAATGTTTTTTGAAACCAGATCAAATAAATATACGTTGGCCAGCAAAGTATTTATTTCCATTTTGCCCAAGCATTTACAATCATGTTTCTGAACAGCTGGCTCCAACTCTCTCAGCTTGGCTTCCCTGACCTTCCATCCAATACAAGAACAGCACAGTCTCCAGCAGCTGTCCACCTACTAGCATAGGGAAGGGAGAAAAAAGGTGAGAGGAGCAGGGAAGTGTCTTGTTTTATTGTGTCTGTGTGTTGGTGGAGTCCATAATAGAAGTCACCAGCACTCGATGATGTGTGCAAGAAGTAAAGCACTTTTTATTAAATCGTCACATGCGTCATACAGCCAATGTGTCCAGCCAACGACACGGCGCCATCCGTGTTGTCCCCTCAAGCACCAACCTTTCATCCAAGGTCTGTACACTGAATGGAGTGCAGGTGATTTCGTATTATCGATTGTGTGTTTGTGGAGACACACAGCTTACTGGCTCACAAAAGGGGGCTCCATTGGCCCTGCAAGAGAAAGCAGCCACCCTAACACAGGATGTCAAGGTCAGTGCTCAGGGGACCAGCTGATTCTGCAGGAAACTGAAATTTGTAAACATCAAGGAGCAGCATCCCCTGTAAGTGATTTCATCAGCCTTTGAAATAGCTTAAAAACCTTCTGACTTTAATATCACATTAATGCTATGGGAACTAGTCTAAAGTTACATTTAATTTTGGAATGCTCACATCGACACTGCCTTATGCTGTTTCTCAAGTTCCCACTTGCCAACAAGCTGAAAATTCCCCAGTGAAAATTTCAAGACACTTTTCAAGCATAAGGGGGCAAACTATGTAATGCATACAATTGAGAAAGTTTTTTTTATTTTTTTATTTTACTCTGAATGCTATGTCTATAAATGTGAAGTTTGTACCAAATTCGCACATCATTTACGTCCTTTTCCTAAATGTAATTTGTACCATGTTTATCAGGCTTTTTTTTTTTTTTCAAAAAGATCTCTTTTGCATTGTAAAGACACATTCAAGGTATTAATCCTTTCATATAACTATTTTAAGTGGGATCTCTGTGTCATGGTTGACTTACAGTCACATAATGCAAAACAGCTTTTCACTAAGGACATATCTTTGAAACTAAACACCATTCAGATGTAGATGAAGCACCGGCATATTGATATTTTCCCAGATATAAAGAAGGGTTCCTTTGTTGTGCTTTTTTTTTTTTGTCAACAGTTCACCCAGGCATCCCTGGTTAGAAACTAAAAATAGAAATATTTCTTTTTCACGAATGCGATTACAAAAATTCATTCAAAAATTTCTGTATTCTGTCTGAAAATCTTTTTGAGGCTACAGTAAAGTAACAGTATGTATGTAACTGGTGACCACAAGCCATAAATTGTGAGAAGCACAATGAATGTGAGGCAACTCACATTTTTTTTTCTTTTTTCAAGCTTCAATTTGTGTGCAAGTGTGTGTTAAGTGCCGTTGAAAAATAGTGACCTTTAATAAAGGATTGTATCCTGAGACTATTTTCCCAGACACTCTGTGACCTTTCAAACCAGACTGGGGTGAGGGGGTGTGGAGTTTGGACTTTGAACCGGCCAGTTCCCGCTGTGTCGCTCTTGTTTGCCAGGCTACTTTTTATGGTGTAACAAGGGAGAGGTTTTTTATGCAAAGCAAGCTGAACTGCCAGGCTCAACCTTTGCAAATCAATTTGTCTGTGAAGACGAGCCCAGTGGAGTGAAAGATGGTAGAGAAGGACAAACCCCATCTCTCATTGTGATATCATCGCTTGTGGCACTGTTGTCACTCACATCAATGTTAAAGGGCTACAGGGAAAAAAAAAAGTTGTTAACCCTTGCTTTGCAGTTGCATAATGATGAAAGAGATCCCTTTTTTTTTCAGTCCATAGTGAAAGCTTGACTGTCTTTGCAAATCCTTTAAATAAGCACAGCTGCCCTGGGTTTCTGGACATTTGGCTATTTTCAGTGCCAGTGACTCAATATTAAATAATTGCACTAAGTATGCCCTGTGGCCATTGGACCACTTAAATACTGTAGGATTAAAATAATGGGAAAAGCTGTTTTTTTCCTGTTAATAAAGTATTAAATTGTGAAAATAAAACCAAAGAGGGCTGTTCGCTAAAACAATGTTTCATTTTTAACTTGAACAAAAGCATAAAAAACATTTACAATTAAGGTAATTTAGAAGAACTAATTCAGATCAGTCAAAAATTAGCCTTAAGAAAAAAACAACTACAAGGGTGATTTTAAAAATTACCTTAAATATATACCTTTGGAATAATGATGTATATCTTTGTTAGGTTTCTATACAAGAAATAAGCATATATTTGTTTTATTAAAAAAAAAATATGCCTGCTAATTCTGCCATCTGCATGTATGTATTTGGAGGCAGAAAAAATAAAGCAAAAGTGTTTTTTTTTAATTATTGAAAATACGTCTTACAATGCAAATGCAGGTAAAAAATAATGATTGTAGAAATTATCAAAAACCAAACTAATATGATGTATAAACTCCCTGCAATAAAAAGAAACAAAACAAAGGTCTAAGAGATCTAAGAGCATCTGGGTGGCAGGGAGCGGAATGGTATATTTTTATAGGATTCATTAACGTTCCAGACGCGCGGACACTTCAAGGGAAAAAAAAACAAAGGAAACTCATGTAAATTACCTGGTCTGGAGTAATGTATTTCTACATGAATTAAATATGTCTATACTGAAATTCTGCAAAAAAAATTAACCCTTTTGTGACACAAATAGTCCAAAAAAAATTAAAAAAATTAATGGTTATAACACTGCAACGATCATTAGAAGGCATACAACATTCAGTCATCATGAAATCCAGGCAATCTAAATAGTTGGAGGTATTTAATGAAGGTGGGTATTAAATTATGCTATTGACTCACTGTAAGTCAGGCAAACCACTTTTTCAGATCTTTTTCCATGTGGTGAAAAAAATCCAACAGCTGCCCTTTCCCTCAATGTAGTCCTATAGAGCCATGTTCAGGTCCCAGCTTGAACAATTCTTTTCACAAACGCTTTCTCTGAATGGATCGCATAGAGATTTTCAGCATGCTTGAAAATCTTTGCAGAAGGCTCAGTGTTTTTCTTTTCAGAATAGGACTCCTTTTAGCCTATTTTTTTTAAAATTCCTAAACGAATGACCATTAGCAATACAAGTGATTCAACTATTGCTGATGGTAATTATACAGGTTGGACTGGCCATACAATTAAGGTTACAATAATGAAGTAATACATTTTTAATGGACATATGCCAGCCATACAGTTATGAATAAAGGTGCATCTTTTCTCACAGCAATTCAATTATGAATAAAGTCAACAAGTATCTATTAGAGCAAGTTCTGGGTTCTTCTGCTGACTCAAATGTTCCTCCTGCCAAATGCTACTTTTCTGAATGGAAAATGTTTCCAGCAAGGCTGGGCAAGGACTATATTTCAGGCATAAAATGCATGCCAGCCTGTATTTTGTTTATGACCAAACTCTAATAGGTGAAATGAAGCACTTAGGTTTATGTATTAAGGCTGCTGTTTTCTAGATAATGCAATGCAAGTACTGAGACTGTAAAAGGCATAGCAAGGCTACTGTAAAATAAAACTAACTGAGACTGTACATTTCCAATACAGTTACAACAGCCAATGATTTCTCTCAGTAACCATTCTGGAAAATACCATCGCTGTTCGAATGCCAATACAAGCCTGAGGAAGAAGTTTACTGTGATCATAGATAGTCACTTGCTCTTACATGCAGAAAATTAATCATGAAAACACATACTTAATATAGACTGGGCTGTCTCATACCTGGGATATTTTTCCAGCTATTGTTTGTATCACTGTGACTTTTTTCATGTGTGATAGGATCACCTGTGTTATAAACCCAAAACTTCTCATATACTGCTGTGCCCGCCTGCTCCTCCTTTAAGCAGGGCAAGTTTCATCAGATGAAGTCGGTAAAAGGGATAAAAAGCAGATTGTAAGGACAGCACAATGTGTCAGGAAAGCAGCACAGGCACAAAAGCCTGTGCATTTAGGTACGTGCAGCCCCGTGGATAATGGGCAAGCATGCCGTGACGGGTGACCATGCATGCAAATGTGTGGACATGCGCCTGCTGTGACTCATACACATAGGAATTAGATTCAACGCACAGGAGCATACATGCATGCACACGTACAGGTTTGCTCATTGGTGCCAGTTTAAACTGCCTATTTAAACTCACATAGACCCTGAGCTCATTGCTGACTGGTCTTCAGCTGGTTCCTGTACTCCTGTGATCGGACCTGCTACTCTGTTTCCTGAAGGACAATTTTGGCTTGTGTCCCCCAACTCTGCTTCTCCTTACTGATATGGGACCTTGTTTCTGCATCTCTGTGCTTGACCTCAGCTTGTGATTTCGTCTTCCGATTTGGCACTGCTTTGTCCGGATGTTACCGACCATTGGCCTGGGCTCCCGACTCCATATCCTCTGCCTGTCCCAATACTCTGCTACACTCAGTGGACTAGCCAGATTCTGCAGCTACCACAACCTGTTAAATACACTCAAGCGTCAGCACAGACTTCATCAGATCTGCAACCCAGGCACCAATGTATTTCTTGCGTCCTAACTCTGCCTTTCACCACCCTTAGGGGAGTTGGACAAGGTTTACAAGGGTATTCCTGCCCTGCTCAACTAGGTTTCCACCCAGGTTGACACAGATAGTTATAGGAGGGGTTTAAGTTTTTTGTGTTCAGTTTTTTGGGACACATTCACTTATAAACTAAAACCCACTAGCCCCCTTCCCCAGTTCCAACCTAATCTCACATAGAACTCCCACACCTAGATGCTTACTTATCTGTCCCTGGCAATGGTAGTCTCCTCCAGTGCCCTTAGACACAATTTCTTCCAGTACTGGCTTGCACAATGAGTCCCCATAGACTTGAATAGTGTAGAAGTAAAGCATCATTCAAGTCTAGTGTGAACAAGCCCTAATGAGTTATATACTTTAAGTAAGCACTTGTGGTGGTGGTATTGGCAAGGGGCATGCTTAAGCTGGCTACACACTAAGCAGATTTAGGTCAGTTCTTGATGAACCGGCTGAAATTCATTCAGTGGGTGACCATGTCTGCCACCTTCCACCCAACAACGTTCGATTGAAAAATTAAAGGTGCAAGGTGGAAAACTGTCAGGTGAACAGCGCCTGCATCCTGTCAGATGTATATACTGTTGGGCCAACTGACAGGGCCGACTGTTAAAATACAATAGTTGTAGCAGGAGGTTCTGTTAGATTCTTTTCATTCAGTCCCAAAAACTTTAGTGTCGTTTAGCTCAAGTGGTCTTGGGAGGATGGGTTAGTGTACTTTTTCTCAGCCAGAGTGGAACAAAGCATTTTTCAGCTAAGAATAATCACCCTAAAATTGAAACAAGGTCTTGATTTGATCCTGTCACCAGAGAAGATTTTTCTAAATTCTCTCATTTCCATTCTTACACAGCCTGATTTATCTAATGGATATTTAAGCCCGTTTTAAACACTACATTGTGTATGGGCAACAGCACCCTAAGCTCTGCCCGCATTAGGTTATAAAGTGCGTGGCATTGACACTGATTAGTGAACTGAGTTAATGGAAGCGTTGTATTGTCACATCTGTACAGCGCGCAGCTAAAGATATAACCACGTCTTCAATTTACCTAGTAGGCGTTTAATGTTTACCATTTGTGATTAGCAAATAAAGATCATGTTTAACTTGCATCTGAATTGCTTCAAGTTCTTCATATACAAGGTTCATTTATCAAAGGAAGTTCAATAGGAGACAAACCTATACTTTGCATTGCGGGTAACTTTCCATCACAATTGCATCCAAATGTGGAGAGCCTCTTTGCAAAATATAGATGTATCATGAGAATTGTGCTTCTATGTTGGGCCTAAGTTCCCCCCTGTGTATCGCTGGGACAAATCAATATTTCTTTTTATAGCGGTCAATGAAAATTGGACTGAATAGTCTTTGTGAAAATGCAAAAACATTTGAAATGTTCAGGAGTGCAATCTAGTTTCACATTCAGCTGGATACACATATCAAGTCAGTAAGCTAAATAAATATTCTTCATGCTAAAACAGCTTGTTATTTTTTCCCTTTAAATATTGTATATATTTATTTAATTTGACTATTTTTTCTGGAATGCTGAAGAACATAAAACATGAGAAAAACAGATTGCTAGGTGCTGATCACAGAGCAAGAATATAAAATTAATAAGTACAAGACACCTTTACTGAGAGATCTTTACAGCCTGCCAATACTGACTTTATTCTAAAACACTTTCTTAGTTCTTTAAGTCAGGCCTTCTTAAACTTTCTCCACTCGTGACCCCTTTTTGGCCGAGGAAATGTTTACGTGTGTCTGTGTTTTATTCATTACCAACTACTACTACTACTACCCCCCTTCCCTCTTTACCTTTACCTCCAACAGCTGTGCTCCACTTCTGCTGGGTTAAAGAAAGGTCCATCAATGGAAAAAAAAACATTCATGCACGCACATGCTCAGGAAGGTACCAAGTGCACAGGGGTGGCCCGCGGCCTTAACAACTGCACTGCACTGCACATTAAGCGAAAATCGACCCCCCTGTTCACTTGCGGGACCCCATATGGGGTCGCGACCCCCACTTTAAGAAGCACTGCTCTAAGTCACTTAGTGATGGATGTATACAGCAATTAATTTTCTGGGTCAGCAACTTAAAGGGCATTAAAGTCACTGGGTCCACGGGGCAGCCAGGCAACTAGCATTTTCAGGGGAAGGCCACCAATGGCAGGCTACATATTTATCTCAATACAGGTTAGTAAGTTCTTTTGTTGCACTCATGAGAGATATACAGATATAGTTTCTGATATGAGCAACACATAAATGGAAAAATAAACATTTTCAGCTTTGTTACAAAAATGGTAAACTTATTGATGTTATGACATGACACAATATACAGCAACAGTATATTTTTTCAAAAAGGTGTACTATTTATCATGAAAAAAGCAGCTGGGATCCACATCTACGTGGCTTTGCCTTGGCTGAGATGATGTCATAAGTCTGCTGGAGACTGGATGAAACATTTCCTCAGTTGCATCATCGTCAATGAGTAGAATGTAATACTAAAGATTTGCAGCATATCACAAGGTGAGAAACTCTAGCAGAAGTTGATTTATGCCAGATTTTTGTGAGAACAGCCAAGAACTGGGCCGGCACTAGAATTTACATGATTATGTCATCTCTGAGCCCACATCTTGCTTCTGAAAGTAAATACCGACCCTTTAGAATGTTCTGTCCTCCTAGAGTGATGCTTTTTTTATACACAACTAACTTACTTTTCTAGCCGGTGATGTCATTGGTCATCCTGCATCCCAAGGGGGTTGTCTGAGAAGGCCTGGGTTTACTAGAAGAGGACCAGTGCTGGATTGCAGAGTGGGTACAGCACCAAAATGGAATGTTTATTTTTTAACCACTTGCTGACTGGGGTGTTTATACCCCCTTCCTGACCAGGCCATTTTTCAGTATTCAGCGCTGCAGTATTTTGACTGACATTTATTCCGCCATGAAACGCTGTACTGAAATGAATTTTTTTACCATTTTTTGGAGACAGATAGAGCTTTCTTTTGGTGGTATTTAATCACCACTACGGGTTTTTTTTTTTTACTGTATAATAAAAATTAACGAAATTTTTGAAAAAAATCCTGTTCTCCCTACGTTATGTTATAAAACATTTATTATTACCCAATTTTTTCGTAAAATAGGAAAGACTGGGTCACGTCGGGTAAATGGACACCAAACATGTCAAGCTTTAAAATTGCGCGCACCCGTTAAATCGCAAAAAACTACCATACTCAAAATTGACCATAGCCGACGCTTTAAAAGCTTTTACCGCTCATCAGTTTAGTGTTATCAGTGATTGATGACCCTAGAATTATTGCTCTCATTCCGACGTTCGCGGTGATATGTAACATGTGCGGCGCAATGGATGTAATCGTCGTTTTCGCACGTAGGCGTGATTGATGCATGTTTGCGTGTGCATGTGGGGGCCCGGGGACTTTAATTTTTTTTATTATTATTGCTTTGATATGTGATTTTGAGTTTATTTATTTGTTTTTGTAACAAATGTTTTAAACTTTTTTTTCACTAAACTTTATTGCTATCACATAGGGAGCAAACAAGCTATGTGATAGCCAATTGCAGTGACAGGTCCTCTTTATGGAGACATCAGGGGTCTTTAAGACCCCTAATGTCACCTAGGCACCCCCAGAGAAGCTGATGAAGCAGAGACCTGCTTCACCAGCTTCTCTCCGGTTTCTGTACCGGAGAGTGACACTGAATGCAGGCAGAGGAGATCAAACAGAGCTCGTGTACTGAGCTCCGTTTGATCTCCGGCCGCAGAGCTGCTGTGCTGGTCTCGGGCTCACACCGGGAACAGCGCAACCCAGGATCGCCAGCAGCGGCAGCGACGGAGGGGGGGGGCGCACACCCGCCCACATATTACAAGCAATCGGGCATCTCTACAGACGCCCGAACGCTTGTATGTAAACAGCCATCGCTGGCTGTTTACATTCAAAGCCGGTTTCTCCCTCGTGTGCGCCGCCTGGCGGCGGGCACAAGCGGGACGGGATAGGACGTCTAAAGACGCCCACCCGCCCTCAAGAAGCCGCTGTCCGGCCGTTTAATTACAACGGCCAGACAACAGGTAGTTAAATCATATTTTCATGAAAAATTCTTAAATGTGTTTTTTTTTTATCCAACTAAAGTACCAAAATTTCTATTCATATCAGGCACTCGCAATCCCCTATACCAGTGGTGGCGAACCTATGGCACGCGTGCCAGGGAGGGCACGCGAGGCCCTTTCTGCTGGCACGCGAGCCCAGGTTCAGTCCCCAAAACATTAAGGCAGCCGAGCGGTCTAATGTCGACGGGGAGAAATCGGCAAGCAGCAGGAGAAGGGGGATGGAGCGGCAGAGGGTGGAGACAGAGTGAGATTGAGTCGGAGATGAGAGGACGTGAGGAGACGGGGTAAGCGTTTGTGTGGTACCATATCAAAAGCCTTTGAGAAATCCAGATATACCACATCTACCGGCTTATTTACTGGGATGGATCGGCATGAGACTGGGGGCGGAGACAGAGGGAGATGGAAGAGGCCTGTGAAGACAAGGAAGAGGCAAAGGCAGAGACGCGATGGAGGAGGCGTTGCCAAGGGGCCAGTCAAGCGGTGGTCCAATACAGGTAGGTTAGACGGCTGCTTCCTCCTCGCTAGGACCCCGGGAGGCCCCCGCAAGCGGCCGTCTAATCTGTCAGAGGTCACCGCCGCTGCCTGATTGTGAGCGGCCCGACTACAGAGGCGATCCGGGACGTTCGGGTCCCCCGTGAGAGCCGTACAAGGCTGTAAGGCAGTGATGTTAAACGTTTCTTAAACCTGAGCGCCCAAACTGCAATACTAAACTTATTTTCAGTGCTGGCACTTTGAGATAAATAAATTGATTTTGCGTCGCAGTTTGGGCACTCGGGTTCAAAAAGGTTCGCCATCACTGCCCTATACAAAAGGACTCAGACCGGGAGAGGGAAGGGCAGCACTAAGGGCAGGTTCACCCCATTTTCCTGAACCAGATCTGGAATGTAGTGCATTGCATTTTGCCGCATTTGTACCACGATTTTACTGTGATTTTGCTGCATTCAGGAGCTTTTTTAACTTAAAATGGGCTTTCAGGTGCGTTCCAGTG
This sequence comes from Nanorana parkeri, assembly GCF_000935625.1. Taxonomy (NCBI): domain Eukaryota; kingdom Metazoa; phylum Chordata; class Amphibia; order Anura; family Dicroglossidae; genus Nanorana; species Nanorana parkeri. The sequence continues at coordinate 4,015,071 of NW_017306279.1, read as the reverse complement.
CATTTTTGATGTGTTTCCATGCGTTCCAGTGCATCCCAGACCAGACAAAATGTGAAGTATTTTTCTGGTGTGAACAGAGACAAACAAACAGCAAAGGGATACATTAGGATGCATTTTGGGTCAGGAAACAATCTGGTCTGGTCTGGTTTGGAGATGATGTGGTGTGAATGGGCCCGCCAGTCAGGCTCTGTTGCAAGAATGAAGAAGGAAAATGATAAAATTAATAGAACAGATGGATGACCAGATGGATCAGTGATCTGCTGCTCCTTCATTGTCCAATCAGCAGTGTGCTCTTGACTAAGCTGTGTTTCTTCTGCTGCAGCAGTAGAGCCCAAGGATATGACAGTGTAGTCTGGAAGGGTTATCTGGATCAGTAGAGAGGGGCTGTACAAAATATTAAATATTGGCAGCTACAACCATGTTTTAACTGTGTAGGCTACTTTCTGAAGTTTAACTTTCACAGGTCTATTCACAAAAGGGTGAAGAGTTTGGAGAAGGCAGGAGAAGTGAACAATCTAGGACAGGGCCTCTTAAACTGTGGGTTGCGATCCCATATGGGGTGGCGTAAGTGAATGGGGGGGTCATGATCCGAATCCCCGGCCAGAGCCGCCATCAGTGGGGTACGGCCAGTACTTGGGTGAGGGGCCCGGGCTCCAAGCAAGATTTTTTTTATTATCGATATACACTGGGGTCATGTAAAAATCTCCTTGGCCGAAAAGGGGTCTCAAGTGTTAAAAGTTTAAGAAGGCCTGATCTAGGACAACATATCTTATTTGGAAAAATTCTCCAATTCAGCTCACTTTCCACATCAGCTATGTTGTCCTAGATTGTTCACCCTTCACCCTTTTGTGACTAACCCTGTAAAACGTCATATTAGAATCATCCTTTATGAAACAGCAAGGCCTTGTTTAATTCAAGAGAATAGCTTAGTCCACATAAATATTCAAATGGTAATCAAAAATAGACATTTCGACCTTAATCTAGCCTACATTATTTTTTTAAAACAACCAACCTTCTTTGAATTGAAAGAAATTACAATGGGATGGCTTGTTCCAGTGCAGCGTAAAGCAACACCAGAGCATAATGTTGTTAAGCACTTGTTACAGTATACAGGAAATAGATTTTCCTCAAGTGAACTTTAGCTTATCTCTTTATTCCTAGCTTGCCTTGTTTCACAGGAAGGTCTGCGCATTCGATCACCATAACTGTTTGTTTAATAAAACACACATTGTAACTATATTAATGTCATTCGCTTTTCACAAAAGGTCACTCCCTACTTCCTTCTTCCCCTGAAATATAATGTATACAGTAGAAATTAAATTTTATGTAAACTATACCCGGTGCCTACATTATGCATATTGTTCATACGAACTGTAAATACAACGTTCAGTGTGCTATACCATATTATATTTTCCTTGGTGAGACAAATCGTGATTGCTTATCATCACTAACGTTATTAAATATTCAATAACATTTTTTCATATTGCAAGTTTATTGCAACAGCCTACTGTAGATACCATGTTGTCACTGTTTCAAATTATAGGATGTCACTAATAATTAAATACAATTAATTATAAGGAGCACATTTATATTAAAGTATATATAAAGCTCAAATCTAGTTTTCAGTATGTTTGGTATCATGTCTCACTGTATTCAGGTTTTTGGATCAAAGAATTTTGCAAATGTAATTTTTAATTTTGGACATTTCGCAGTAAGGGCTCATTCACAGTAATTGCATGGTAGAACATTGGTGGGAATTTATCAAAACTGGAGCAGAAGAATTTGGAGCAGTTGCCTATGGCAAACCAAACAGCTTCTCTCTTCAGTTTCATCAGTTAAGGTTTGAAAATGAAAGGTGGATTCTGAATGGTTGCCAGGAGCAACTGCTCCAGATTCTCTCTGCTCCAGTTTTGATAAATTCCCCTCAAAGTGTTTTCCCTCGTGGCTAGTGTCCACTGGGTGGCAGCAGTGAGGTGTAATGCCTTGCACAGTTATAACGCAAAGCACTGTTTACTTTTTTGTTTATTTTCTTAACTTTATATGGAGTATACAAAATGTACATTTAATTTGTGTCTCTGCATGGCAGCACTTTACATTGTGCTGTGGAGCTGTGAACTCCAGTGGAATCCAGTGCATTGAGGAAAAATGAAGTATGTCTGCATTTTAACACAGCCCATTGCACCATACATCACGCCACAGGGAACAAGTGTTTTCTATGTGCCAATCACTGCACATACAGGGTTATTCACAAAAGGGTGAAGAGTTTGGAGAAGGCAGTATAAGTGAATAATCTAGGACAACATAGCTGAACTGGAAAGTGAGCGGAATTGGATAACTTTTCCAAATCAGCTATTTTGGCCTAGATTGTTCACTTCTCCTGCCTTCTCCAAACTCTTCACCCTTTTGTGAATGACCATGCTTGTTTGAAAAAAAAAATCTAGCTTTTATCGTACCGTGTGTCACAGGTCATGCTGCCTCTGCCTTGTTAGAAATGTTTAAATCTTACGTGAACACCAGTCTAAAACACATATTATAAAAATCTTCCCTTTTCCTTCACAGTTTTACATTGTGTAGCCTGATCTGTTGCTTCTTTAATTTACATTCAGAATATTTCCCCACTGCGGCTTGTCACTTCCTCTTCCTGACTGGAGGGTTGTACTAGACAGGAAAAGTGTCTACAGTTCAAGAGGAACCCCAGCCATATTTTCGGAGACCGAGTGACAAAAGGACTCTGATTTGCTGTTTCCACAGCCTAGACAGGAAGCCCACCCTTGGTAACAGCAAAGGAAGACTGGGATTGGCTGCTGAGTAGCCTGGATGGTAGCCCTGCCCACCAGACCTAAGATGGAAGAGGGGACTGCTTGGGGTGGACACAGGTCAGTGAGCGAGCCACTGGGAGTGAGCAGCTGTGTTACTGTACTGGGCTGCACAGGAGAGAAAAAGAAAGTACACCCTCTTTGACTGATATGATTTTAGGTATCAGGACATAATAAGAGTAATCTGGTCCTTAGCAGGTATTAACATTAGGTAAATACAACCTCAGATAACCAACAACATATGACATAAAATACCGGGTCATTATTTATTTTACAAACACGTCTTCACTGGTAGCTTAAGAAATATTGCAGTCAATGGATGAACGCGCGTACAAATGAGGAAAAACGCACATGAAAATGTGTAACACGCTTCTGCCATGTGTTTTCTGTCATTTCCATTGACATCTATGGAGAAAAAAACAATCTTGAAACACCAAAAAAAGGTCATGTACTTTTTTCTGCATTTGCCATTTTCCTGCTGGTATTTTGCTGCTCAGGTGTGAACAGGAGCCATTGAAAATCCTTGGATTTCTTGTGTTGGGCTTTTGTTACTGAACCAGACCTTAGCACTGCAGTTTGCTGGACTTGACTATTGAGGTGTTTTAACACAATGCCAAGGAGGCAAGACATCAGCAATGATCTTAGAGAAGCAATTCTTGCTGTTCATCAATCTGGGAAGGGTTATAAGGCCAATTAGATAATACAATTAGAAAACCATACACAGCATATTAGCACAAACACCTCATACCAACTGTCAAGGATGGTGGTGGAGGGATGATGATTTGGGCTTGTTTTGCAGCCACAGGAACTGGGCACCTTGCAGTCATTGAGCTGACCATGAACTACTCTGTATACCAAAGTATTCTAAAATCAAATATGAGGCCATCTGTCCGACAGCTAAAGCATGGCCAAAATTGGTTCATGCAACAGGACAATCATCCCAAGCACACACCAGCAAATCTACAACAGAATGGCTGAAAAAGGAAAGAATCAAGGTGTTGCAATGGCCCAGTCAACGTCCGGACCTGAACCCGATTGAAATGTTGTGGCGGAGACTTAAAAGAGCTATGTATAAATAAATGCCCACAAGCGATTAATTCAAGCTATTGCTGCTAAGGTTGGTTCTACAAGCTATTTTGGCTTTATTTTTGTAAAATAAATAATGACACGGTGCAATATGTCATGTGTTGTTGTTCATAGGAGGTCATATTTACCTCATTTCAAGACCTGCTAAGACCTGATGGTTTTAAACCATAGAGTTCAAAGAGGATGTACTTTCTTTTTTAACATGACTGTACATCTCCCAGTGCACCCAGGCCCACAAGGCTATATCCAGAGGAGAGCTGCTGCTGCTAAGACCTATGTTCAGAGACTGTGCTACAGAGAATTGTGAATACGGGGCTGCTGTGCTGTGAACACCAGAGACTGGCTATTCCGCTGTTCCTATGCTGCTGCGAGGAGAGTGCTGCTGTGTGCTGGCTGCAAGGGAAAGCTGCTATGTTTGCTCTTCCTGTGCTGCTGTGCCATGCACGCCGAAGATTATGCTGCTGACCAGTGATCACCAAAGAATGTGTTACAGCTTCTGCATTGCTGTCCTCCGTCCATCCTAGACTGCATCAGCTGGAGATGGTTTTGCTGTGAGAAGGGTGCCACACTGTGCCTTTTAGAGACTGAGATATAGGGGTCTATTCACTAAGCTGCCGTAGGCAGCCGAGTGAATGACCGACCTGAAGTGAAGTGAGCCGAACACTGTTCGGCTATTCACTTCAGGCTGGTACAGCTGATTTTAGCCGTATATCAGCTGAAATCAGCCGTACATCGGCTTGCTTCGCATGGCTTCGGGTCGGCCGAACATGCTCGGCATGTTCGGCTGAAAGTACACCCTCTTTGACTGATATGATTTTAGGTATCAGGACATAATAAGAGTAATCTGGTCCTTAGCAGGTATTAACATTAGGTAAATACAACCTCAGATAACCAACAACATATGACATAAAATACCGGGTCATTATTTATTTTACAAACACGTCTTCACTGGTAGCTTAAGAAATATTGCAGTCAATGGATGAACGCGCGTACAAATGAGGAAAAACGCACATGAAAATGTGTAACACGCTTCTGCCATGTGTTTTCTGTCATTTCCATTGACATCTATGGAGAAAAAAACAATCTTGAAACACCAAAAAAAGGTCATGTACTTTTTTCTGCATTTGCCATTTTCCTGCTGGTATTTTGCTGCTCAGGTGTGAACAGGAGCCATTGAAAATCCTTGGATTTCTTGTGTTGGGCTTTTGTTACTGAACCAGACCTTAGCACTGCAGTTTGCTGGACTTGACTATTGAGGTGTTTTAACACAATGCCAAGGAGGCAAGACATCAGCAATGATCTTAGAGAAGCAATTCTTGCTGTTCATCAATCTGGGAAGGGTTATAAGGCCAATTAGATAATACAATTAGAAAACCATACACAGCATATTAGCACAAACACCTCATACCAACTGTCAAGGATGGTGGTGGAGGGATGATGATTTGGGCTTGTTTTGCAGCCACAGGAACTGGGCACCTTGCAGTCATTGAGCTGACCATGAACTACTCTGTATACCAAAGTATTCTAAAATCAAATATGAGGCCATCTGTCCGACAGCTAAAGCATGGCCAAAATTGGTTCATGCAACAGGACAATCATCCCAAGCACACACCAGCAAATCTACAACAGAATGGCTGAAAAAGGAAAGAATCAAGGTGTTGCAATGGCCCAGTCAACGTCCGGACCTGAACCCGATTGAAATGTTGTGGCGGAGACTTAAAAGAGCTATGTATAAATAAATGCCCACAAGCGATTAATTCAAGCTATTGCTGCTAAGGTTGGTTCTACAAGCTATTTTGGCTTTATTTTTGTAAAATAAATAATGACACGGTGCAATATGTCATGTGTTGTTGTTCATAGGAGGTCATATTTACCTCATTTCAAGACCTGCTAAGACCTGATGGTTTTAAACCATAGAGTTCAAAGAGGATGTACTTTCTTTTTTAACATGACTGTACATCTCCCAGTGCACCCAGGCCCACAAGGCTATATCCAGAGGAGAGCTGCTGCTGCTAAGACCTATGTTCAGAGACTGTGCTACAGAGAATTGTGAATACGGGGCTGCTGTGCTGTGAACACCAGAGACTGGCTATTCCGCTGTTCCTATGCTGCTGCGAGGAGAGTGCTGCTGTGTGCTGGCTGCAAGGGAAAGCTGCTATGTTTGCTCTTCCTGTGCTGCTGTGCCATGCACGCCGAAGATTATGCTGCTGACCAGTGATCACCAAAGAATGTGTTACAGCTTCTGCATTGCTGTCCTCCGTCCATCCTAGACTGCATCAGCTGGAGATGGTTTTGCTGTGAGAAGGGTGCCACACTGTGCCTTTTAGAGACTGAGATATAGGGGTCTATTCACTAAGCTGCCGTAGGCAGCCGAGTGAATGACCGACCTGAAGTGAAGTGAGCCGAACACTGTTCGGCTATTCACTTCAGGCTGGTACAGCTGATTTTAGCCGTATATCAGCTGAAATCAGCCGTACATCGGCTTGCTTCGCATGGCTTCGGGTCGGCCGAACATGCTCGTCTGAGCCGAAGCTCCGGCAGTTCACTTGCTGCCGTTCGCCCCTGTTCTCATTGGGGCCGAACGGTAGTGAGTGAACAGCTGAATGCCGCTGAGCTGCATTCAGCTTGGCTGTTCTGCTCGGTCCCTCAGAGGGACCGAGCAGAACAGAAAAATAGTAAAAAAAGTTTTAAAAAAGTAAATAGAAAACGTTCTACTGAACCGAAGGGGTCCTGGGGTCGAAGCTAGCTGAAGGATCGGCCGAAGCTACGACTAGATCCTTCGGCAGCTTCGTGAATAGACCCCGTAGTGTATTGTGCAGTGTGATCAATGAGGACTTTAAGAGACAGAAAGAGAAAGAAAGAGAGACTGTCGTCAAGGACACCCAGACGCTTAACATTGGTGACAGGTCCCCAGGATGTTTACATTATTGTCCATTTACTTGAGCGCTCCATCGAAGGTAAACAAAGCAAAACGAATGGTGAACACACTCATCAACTTATAACCAGCAAGGTGCACAAGGAAGGGCTTTAAACAGTACAAAAGCAAAAAGTTTCCCACCACACTCACCAGCCAGCCTGCAAAAAAATAAACCTGTCTAACTTCTAAGTTTAAAACAGAGGTTTTAGATACACGTCTTCTGCAGAATATGTGGAAGCCGCACTGCCTCGTCAAGGCCCCTCTGTGTAGTGCGGCCCTAACTCTAACCTATGAGAGTCTCTATCTTGGAGCATATGTAGCAAAAGATAAATTGGGTGCAGGTTCTCCAGGAGGCAGCCCAACCTCCTTAAAGGTGCAGGGACACACCAGAGACCCACACATCACAACGACAGCTGAGACCCCCAGTGTGTCACTGCACCAAATCAGACAAGCAAAACAAATGGTAAAGGCCCTAACACTGGCAGGACTTTGGTGGCAGTGTTTACTGATCAGTGAGCTAGTTAGGACCTCATATTTGTAAATGTTCCTCATGTTTATTCTCCTTGCATCTGACATGTCACTGTGCAATATTGTACTGCTGTGCTTACTGCTAAAACCGATTCTTGTTTACTAGGCTTTACCATTAATAAAGCCTATTAAAATGTTACTGTTGTGTCACTAAGATTGGGTTCAGATAGGCTGGGTCATCACTGGGGAACAGTAGAGGGACCCATCTATCCAGTAGCTGCTTAGGAGTAGTGCTCAAATTGTGAAGCAGATAAAGGGTAATTGTCAGTGGAGCAGCTCTAACGCTGATGAGTTTTAGTCCTATGATCGCTATACATTTAAACGTGACATTTTAAACCTTTAAGTGCCTTACTCTGTATGTAAAATATGATGATTCAGCAGTGTAAAATATCTACAAAGAACTCCATTGGCTTGGGTGGCCACATAATTAATTTCACAACTGCAAATATCCAGAAATGTTCATCTGTTGTTGATCGTTGTGTCAGTATCTGTGTATCACCATCATTGCAACCAAGAAAATACCTTATGCATTGGCCTCTTCTCCCCAGATAACTAGTCTGAAGGCTTCTAAGCTGTTTGAAAAATCAAAGTTCAAATACTGAAAATAAGAACACCGGATGAAACTAGTTAATAACACAGGTAGGCTGGAGCAGGAAAGAAAGAAAAGAGGTAACACGACTCATGTGTATTAAGGTCTTCATAAGGTTAGCAGAGACACAGAAAAGAATCAATAATAATGAAAATATGAGTTGAAAGTGCATCACCGTATGTTTAATCATTTTGAAGATCGCAAGAAACAGTTTGTACTTTACACAAAATGCTTTAATATTTTGAAAATGCCATTAATAGTTCTAAAGGTTTTTTTTGTATTTTTATAAAATGAAAAATGAAAAAGATGAACTAACAGATATCTCTTGATATGCTGTGATAACATTTTTGTACCTTTCAATATATTCAGATTAAGAACTGATTGTTCTAGATATATCCAAATCTCTATTCTAGTCTATACTCGTATACTATGTTCGTCAATTGCAGCTCTCGCAAAGTGCTCTTAAAAAGCTCAATGACGCTACAAGTTATTTCACAGGAAACAAAATGCCCCAAACGGCAATAAAAAAAAGCTTGCAAAATAAAAACATAATACTTTGTCATATTTGTATTAATTTGCAAATGATCAACTTGTCAATCCCTTTCTGCTTATTTGCCTCCATGATACCACTGGCCCTATCAAGTTAGTTATAGAACACATTTCCAGACTAGGTTTACCTCCGCATTTGCCTGACAGAGTCACAATTGCCACTGAGTTTTAGTAATATTAAATGTTACAGGCAACAGCGCTAATCTGTTTTTAATATTTTCTATTTGCAGATGGTGAATCATTGATTGTATCAATGATCCGCTATTGATTTCCATTCAGATCCCTCCACGCTCAGTCGCTCACCACTGAACACATTCACAGCACATATGACATCCTGCAAATGAGGAGCCTAAAACCCTAATTTGCATTCCATGGCATTTGCCCTCCTCTCCTTCAGCAGATTCATGTTATAACTAACAAGAATAAAAAGGATGAATGTGGGAAAAGGCCAGCAAACATAGGAAAAGATAGGAAGGCAAAGTTGCCTAGATTCCCCTGCTTTTAATAAAGTGCTTGTCAACACTCATTAATGCTCATGCATTAAAGTTTGTTAGGGACTGGCATGTTCAAGCATTGCTGGTGTGAGTATGCCCAGTATAATATTGTATTTGTCATATTTAAACAGCAGTATACAGAGTAAAAACAATAATGTTATTCATAGCATCTGGTCAAATGTTTATCGTTATATGGTGGACTGTAGTTGCATTGGGTAATTATTTTTTCTAATAACAATCAGTATTTTGATGTTGATTGTGTTTTTGTAGATATTTTTAAGAAATGAAGTAAAGGCATCCATGCAATGAAAACATTTAAATACTAACCTGTCCTACAGCCTGTGTCACTTAACTAGGCAGCGTTAAATCTCTATACTTGCCAAACTATCTTCAACATCTAGCACATTTCTCAGTGAGTTTCCTGGCTCCCTCCTGCTTTTTGTAGTTCCTTACATCACTACTGTGTACAGCATGGTACCTATGTGACATAGGTACCAGCATAGGAAACCACGGAGTGCTAGAAGTCTGTGCCAAGCATAAAATGCTCATACGGTGAAAAAATAATTCTAAGGTTCGTTTGGAACTTTTTTCCTGCTAGTTTGAGGTCATGTCCTGGTGTTCTTGATCTTTTCTTCAAACCCTTAATGTGTTTGAAGGTTTCAGTCATGTCCTCCCTTTCTCTTCTTTCCTTAAAGCCTGTACATATTAAGTTCCTGCATTTTTACTATTATACAGGATTTATATTGTTCCAAGTTTGCAAGTGCTTTACAATACAAAAGAAGACAGTACTCTAAACCCTCAGGTGCAGGGCCCTCCTTACCATCGTGTCTTGAATTGTATGGTAACTGTAATGTCTTCCTTATATTGTAAAGCGCTGCCCAAACTGTTGACGCTATATAAATCCTGTATAATAATAATGCAATACAATTTAAGACAAGATGGTTAGGAGAGCCCTGCTCGCGAAGGCTTACAATCTAAGGGAAGGGCAAGTGATACAAAAGGTGGTAACTGTGTGGGGATGAGTTGTTTGAGAAACTAAACAATAAGATAGGTTTAGCCTTCCCTGAGATACGTTTTTCCGGGATCGCCTAAAGGCAAGCAGAGTAGGAGACAGCCAGACAGGTAGGGAGTTCCAGGGGATAAAAGAGACTCAAGAGAAGTCCTGGAGGTGAGCATTGGAGGAGATGATGAAAGAGCTAGAGAGCAGGTGGTCTTGGGAGGAGTGTGCTCTGTATTTGTGCTTTCTGAGCATATATTAGCATATCTGCTAAATATCTGCAAAATATATAAATAAGCTTACCTTTGGTGTTTTAGAGTGTGGTTCACGACCAGCATAAACCTCCCAGGCAATGTCCTCCCAGGCCCTATGGGGCCTGCAGCGATCCTTGTAATTGTGGTCACTGCGATCGTACAGCAATCTCCTTGCCCTCACAGGCAATATTATTTCTTCCTATATCAAGCATGGTGTGTTCCACTTACTCTGTCTTCCTATGCAGCCTGGCTAGACTAGTTGTTGCTTGGAGGCGGAGACTTGTTATCCACAATGAGCCAGAAATGTGGTAAAATGCATGTACATGAGTTTTTCATGCATTCCTATTAAAGTCTATGGGGCCAAAACACACTGAAAGCACCAAAAGAAGTACCTTCCCGTTTTGCTATAAGTCTCAAGGCAGTGCAACGCAAGTATGAATGAGGCAAATAGAAAATAATGGGATTTCTCTTGTGCATCCACGTGACACATGTGTGAATGAGGACTAAGCAATTCCATACAAAATATCCTTCCTTAGCTAGAAATCACTTAAATTAAAAAAACAAAAGGATCACTGTGAATAAATAGTACTTCTGACATGATACTTACTCTGATGTCTCAGGGGCAGGAAGTTAAGCAAGCTCTCCCCAGTGGGGCAACAAAAAACAATGAAAACCTAGCTAGGCTTCAAACCCTTCCCCACTGTATCAAAAAAGAAAAAAACTCAATCAGTCTCAAGAACACTAAACAAATCGTATGTTTCTCATGTCCCACAGGGAACATGTAGCACTTCATCCCATTTCAATATGCGCTACTGATGTTGAGCTAGTATGGTCAACAGTGCACCCCCTCGCCCCCCAATGCTGTCTGACAATGCTGCTCAGAAGGAGTTGAATAGCTTATTATTTTTGGTTGACAGCATGCTGGCAGTGGGCGCATGTTAGAGTTAGGAACAAAGCTCTGAGCTACACAATAGGAACACCCACAAATTGGGCTTCTGGCAGGGGAAGAGCTGACAGGCAGTAATTAGAGAAAAAGAATGGATTTATGGTTCAATCAGACAGCATATCATTACACAATAAGAAACAAGTTTGTCTACAAGAATCACTAAACCAGCAGTTAAAAAAAGAACTATGGCCAAACCTTTTTTTGGTTGTAGTTCTCTTTTGGGTCACAGGAGTACCGTTACTATTGTACTCCTGTGAACCAAAGTCAGCATATAGCGGGCTACTGCCCCAATAAGCACTGGAGAAACAGAGAGAGGAAGGGGAATCCCTGTGGGGAGCAGGGATTGACAGTCACCGTTCTCTGCAGGGAAAAGCCATGAGCTGAACGATCAGCGGTTTGTGATCACTCAGATCTTATGCTATAGAGCCAACGTGAGACAGCTGTAGCGTCACACCTTGACTCAAACTATTGGGAAGAGTATATTTTAATTCTTTAAAGTGTATTTCCACTTTTGCAGTCAAATTTGAGAAAACCCCTCTATATGTTCGTTATGTGTTCCTGTTCACACAGCATACTGAAAAATAACTTTTAAAAAAATTCTTAACTTTTTAGATGTTCTGTTAAATCAGGCAAGATGGCTGATTCCAGATTTTCTTAGCCCTTTCACAGTGGTCTGTCCTAATGGAAAGACTTGGGACTGAAATTTGAGGATTTTGTTTATCTGATAAGCTTCATTAACATATCATGGGCAAGCCACCTCAGAGCCCTCACAGCTCCTCCTAACATTTCAAAGAAATAGAAGCAAGAAGACATGTTAACCCTTGAAACCCTAACCCTAAGTAAAGCTTATGTGATGTGAATGGGAACATGTAACAAAAAACAAAATAGGTGTTATCCTTATTTGGCTGCGAAAGTGGAAATACAATTTAAGATCTCGATGCTCAATAGACTTCCTGTTTAAAACAACAATAGGAATGAATTCTATAGTGTGATACTTTAGATCAGTGGTAGGCAACCTTGGCACCCCAGGTGTGGGGAAACTACAAATCCCACCATGCTTAAGCTTCTGCAGAGTCATGCCTGTGGCTGTCAGAGTCTTGTAATGCCTCATAGAACCTGTAGTTCCACACCAGCTGGGGTCCCAATGTTATCTACCTCTACCTTCCTCTAACTGGCAGAATTGTCACCTGTGTAAATTCTCTTTAAATGCTCGCTTTATAAGAAGATACATGTCTCAAACAACTTAATAAAATATACATAAAATATTGTAATGTTTAATAACCTACACTTAAAGTGGCACTAAACTCAGGAGTTAAATCTTGAAATTGCATTCACGTATCCTAATTATTAATAAAACTATAGCTTATTTGTGTATCACTCGGCTGTAGATCCTCAAATCATCTCTGAATTCCTACTGACACCGTCCTTCCTTCTGGAGGGTGGCTACTTTTGTTCCCCATGGTCCCTGTGTGTGTTGTAAAGTAGCCACCGCTGCAAGCTCGCTCCCGTGATGAACTACAATCGCACTTTTAGTTTACTAATATATAGTGGGATTGTAGTCCATCACGGGAGTGAGCTTGGAGCTGTGGCTACCTTACAACACACACAGGGACCATGGAGAACAAAAGTAGCCACCCCTCCAGAAGGAAGGACAGTGTCAGTATAATTTCAGAGATGATTTGAGGCTCTACAGCTGAGGGATACACAAATAAGATATGTTTTTGTTAATAATTAGGTTACTTGAATGCATTTTTAAGAATTAACTCCCGAGTTTAGTGTCACTTTAACATCCAAGTCTAATGTATTTAGTGAAGCAATCAAGTAAAGAAAATGCACATGCAGAAATGCTGGGGGATTCAATTCATTGACTCTTTTCCCCATATGTTTTTACAACCAAAGTCAGTGCACAGATTGCCACTTTTAATAAGATGTTTTAAAAATCAACAGCAATATTTTTTTAGCCTGCATGTTCCACATTAATATCCCGGTCGCACAAGCATGAAAAACCAAAACCACAAGAGCAGCAAGCAACTGTAAGAACACTGATTGTAAGTCATCTGACATATATAATTACATGAATTGCTCTCTGTGCTCTTAACTGTTATTCCTTTCAACAGTTCTGACCCTGCATACAGAAAGAGCCACCCCCATTACTGCCAAAAATGGAATCAGTAACACAAGGCAGTCCAAGTTCCAGCTCAACCCTACGCCTGGCTGTGCGCCAGGGCTGTGTAAATTTTCGTGAGCTCTGGCTATTTTGCCAGAAGTCTGCAATGTGTCTGGACAGGAACGGAACCCTTTTGTGAGGCCAGCCCTGACCGATCAGGAAGTTGAATTGAAAAACACACTCGCACACATAGCTTGGCATATACAGTAACTTTTTTGTTTTTACCTTCAAACATCGCACGGCTTAGCTGCTTATGCATATTATATCAAGCAGGCCGTTTTAGAGAAAGGAAATAAAATATATCCGTGCGGCCTCTTCACATGCATGTTATCTACTTAACTTCTGTGAGCTAAAGATCTGTGAATGTTTATAGAAAGCTCTGGGGCTATACAGCTTAATGTATATATAAAACCTGCACAAGACAAGCTGCGGCCCAGAGCCCAGGAATTTGTAATATTTATTCCTTTACACATAATGAATGCTGATATTAAACAGAGAGCACATTGTACACAGTATATATACACTGAATATATATATATATATATATTTATATAGATAGATGGATTCATTTTTTAACCCCTGTTTGCATGGAAATGGTCAACAAAGCAACTCCTTTCTCAGCAAAAAGCATGTAACCCCCATGGCTAAGTCCTTGATCACACATCTGCATTCTGTGAACATGTGCAGGATGCACGCATTGGTATGCGTTCACGGAATACGTCAAAAACATGCAACACACTTGTTTATGGCACCCCAAACACAGCCAGGAAAACACACATTTTTTACCGTGCACTGACGTATGTTAAACACATACAAATGCATGCTGAAAAAATGCAGTATGCCTTTAGCAGAATCTGCTACATGAGCTAATTTTCCGCATTTGTTGCATGTGTGGCCCCCTTTGAAATCAATAAGTGACGCGTGGCAAATGTGGGAAAAAATGCACACATGCAGGTGCGAACGTGATGCGCTTTCACGGAACGTGAAGGTGTGAACAAGGACTAAAGGTGACTATACAATCTAATTGTACATTCTCCTACCATCAACTATAGAGTGTAAGGGTCTTCCTCCTTATATTGCACAGTTTAGGTAAATCTGAAGGAGATTGTGCAGAGACTGTACAATCAGATTATATAGTGTATGGCAGGGCTGGACAAATTACTGGAGCAAGGTAGCCAATGCTCCCTAAAAATTACAACTGGTTCCTAACTATTAACTTTATAACTTTATTAACTATTACTTCTTCAGACCTGGAGATAATGAGCGGAAGGGCTGCATGACTGGGGGAAGTATTAGTCCCTGAAGAAAGGCTTAAATAAAATGTGAATCTGTTGATCTTACCTGATTGGAGGTTGTAGTCAGGTGTCGGGGAGGAGATGGGAAGGGACTGCAAGAGCTGATGGGCGTTCTTTCTGGAAAGTGGATCAAGGAAGCAGGTTGTCTCGCCCTTCCTCCCCTAATTTTTTGCAGTTGATGACAGTTGCAATGCTTGTTTATGTCATGGCAGCTTGGCAGGTTAGGAGGTCTTTGGGGGTCTAGAAATGTGAGTCGGTTACAAAATGGGGGGCCATCATCTGGTATGGTGCTTCCCCCCGTTAGTGTCGGTAGTTGTCGGGAGCCTGGCCCTTTGGAAAATGGGAAGCAGTAACTGTTCTCGAGCTAGTGGGGGTGCAGCTGGAGACATGGCAGTGGTTTTAGTAGAGGCTTTATTTTGGCTGATGGGCACCAAAGACCCCTTCTTGGACCCAATAGTCATTCAGATTATTTATTTGTATGTTATTTTGCTTTATATTATTATGTTTGGTAACTGTTCATTTTGGAATGGATAATAAAGAGCTGCTGTGGCCATTTAAATCCATGTCGCGCAGTCCATGTTTTTAACACAGTGTTTTAACCAGTGGCGTCGCTACAGAGGGGCCAGGGGGGGCAATTGCCCCCCTAGGCTATTCCTTGCCCCCCCGTGTGCCTCCCCACTAACAGTAGCAGATCGGAGTGACGTCGTGGGACCTGGAGACCTGTTCACCTGCTGCTTGTGCGGTGTGGCCAGTCAGAGCGGAGGAGGGAGAGACCATTTTCTCAGGGGGGGGGAATTTCCCAGTTCCCCCTCCCCGAGAAAATAGTCTCTCCCTCCGCCACTCTGACTGGCCGCACCGCACAAGCAGCAGGTGAAGAGGTCCCACGACGTCACTTGTATCCGCCCAGATGCCGGCTCCACGGCACACAACCCCGGAATTTAAAGTATGTCCTGTGCCTCAGTCTTGTCAGCTACTGAGGCACACCGCTCTCCATCCTGAAGAAGAAAAAAAATGCTACTTACCTCACCGCTATCCATCCTGAGTTCCATGCTGGAGGGCTGCATTCTTCATTACTTTGGTGCACACTGACATGCTGATCTCTCCAGCACCCTTGTGTGTGGAATTAGAAGTCTGCTAACTGCAAGTATACCTTTAAAGGAGAACTATGACATGAGTGATTTCCACTCACCTCATAGTTCTAAGCCGACCTGTGACAATGGGACTGTCACAGGTCGGCTCAGTAGATCGGGAGGTGAGGGAACACATACCGGGTTCGCTCACCTCTCGATCTGTCACGGCTCTCTGCCGTGACAGGGGGAGGGGCTGGATTCCCCTCTCCCCGCTCCGATCTGCTAGCGCTGACTGGCGGAACGGACGGGGAGGGGGCGGGTACAGCTGGCTCTGCCTCTAGATAGGCAGAGCCAGCTGTCACTCACGCAGCTGGGCGGATCCCGTCATCTAAGTCGGGATCCGCTCCAGGTGCGGCGTCTCAGTATACCGCGAGCTGTAGCTCGCGGTTTACTGAGCTTAGGGTAACGGGAGGATGCTAGTTGGTGTCCTCCCGTTACCCCAAGGAGAACTATGGGGAAAAACACTGACCCCATAGTTCTCCTTTAAGTTGACAAAGTTAACCCTTCACTGACATTGCTGGGATTGTTATTAATTTGTAAATGGTAAAAGTATTGTTGCTATTGGAGTTTGATTTAAAGGTCTAATGTTAGTCTTAGGCCTGGTTAACACATGTGCATTCTGAGGACGAGTGGCGAAGTGTGTGATCTAGAGCTGCAACAACTATTTGATCTAGTCGATTAAAATCGACGATGGAAAACGTTGTCAACGTTTTCCATCGTTAATTTTTCAGCTATCAATTAAATTGCCTGTTCGCCGTTCCACGCCGTACCCCACGCCGCACATGCTGGTTAAACCGCGCACGCTGAGGACATGCCTCTGCTCCTCTCCGTGAGCTTCCTGACTCGCCGCTGCCCGCCGACAATCAAGGGCCCACGATTCAAAGTAAGTCACTCAGCAACGACATTCTAAACCTTTTTAATGTTTCCTGTTTTTTTTTAAAAAGCGGCACACTGCAGAATACTAGCAGTTATAGAGGAACAACAAATCCCAGTAATAATACATTAAACAGCCTGTATAATGTATTATTGCTGGGATTTGTTGTTCCTCTATAACTGGTCATTGGTATTCTGCATTGTGACGTATAATCATTATACAGCAATGCAGAAATACACCATCTATAGAGGACTACAAATCCCAGCAATACATTATATACAGCGCATATGTATTGCGCCGCTGTATAATGTACTATATTGCACACCACACTTTTTTTTTTACTTCCACCGCTCTAAGCTTGCTCCCGTGATTAACTACAATCTCAGTACAAACTAGTAGTCCATCACTGGAGCCATTTTAAAAAAATCTGATTAATCGAATGTAATAATTGGCTAACGAATCGATTTTGAAAATAATCGTTAGCTGCAGCCCTAGCGTGATCGGCATGTGTCTGTGGAAACGCGCCAAGAGGCACTTACTGAACCTTTGATTTCTAAATGCACCCCAAATGCGGCCAGCAAGTCGTGAGGTTTTCTGCTGCATTTCCATGCATGCAGAAGCAGCAGAAAAATGCATCCCGCGCATCGCACAAAATAGTGGAAGAGCCATTTTGCTGTGTTTGCCACGCAGATATCTATGTAATATTCCCTTCGCACACCGTACCGATGTACCCCAAAATCCAGCGGGTGCTGGAGCAACTGGTGGATGGCACCACAATGTACGATCTAGAAGATATGTTCTCCACACACCATTCTGCTCTGGAATGTCCTATTTGTATTCCTTTAGCATGACATGTGAATGCAAATGTGTATTCCTTTAGCATGAACATGTCATGCTAAAGAAATACAAATAAAAAGGACATTCCGAAGCAGAATAGTGTGTGGAGAACATATCTTCTAGATGCCACGCAGATATGACCATTGAAATCAATGGAGCAGCGTGGCAAATGCACGTTCGCAGGACATGCAGGTGTGAAACAGGCCTTATTCTTTACTCATAATTAGCTTTGGAGGGCCAATCAGGAAGCCGGGCTCTTTGTCCCTTAGGTCTGCCACTGGGTGCACTGTAGTCAGGAAAATTAGGCGGCCGCTTCAGCCCATGCTAGGGCCTTGCGACTGCCTAATTTGTGCTTTATAACTGGTGGTATTCTGCATTGCTGTATAATGTATTGTTGAGATTTAAAGTCCTCTATACAGTGGCAGAACTACCAGGGTCACATAGTGGCAGCTGCGACTGGGCCCTAGCATTGTGTCACTTGGGGGGCCCAGAAAGGAGGAAGGGAGCCCTGGTAACCGACGACATCGCAGGTTCCCGGGCCCCCTACCTTAAAGTGATATTAAAAGATAATTTTTCCCCCTCCCCCAATGTTAGTGTAGGGACTTATAAATGATGCCTCTTAATCCGATCTTCTGCTTTCCTGTAGTTGTCAGCTGTCCCTCCAGCGCTGATGCAGGTCTCTGATCCATCGCTGACTCCTCTGTCCTCCTCTCCTCTGCTGTCCCACGGAGTCTGTGCGGGGTCACGCTGCTCCATATACTTACCTTGTGTCTCTGCTCGTCTCCAGGCCGAACATCTGAACTGCTCATGCGCCCGGCCTAAGATCTTTTGCAGCCGCCTGAGAAATTTTCAGATGTCGGACGGGAGCACGGAGCGCAGACACAGGTAATTATTAACCCTTTGCAAAAGTTTTTTTTTTAATCGTTTTGCATATATCTACTGCTTGCTAGCAGTAGATATATGCAAAAAAGTGAAAGTTAATATAACCCTTTAAGTCTGGGGCACTCCATCCTTCACACTGTGCCTGGATCATGTGTATCACAAAGCTCTACAGCAACAAAACATAGTAATGTGCAATGTGGATGACAGACCCATTTTAATGACAGTGATGTGCCACATGTTGGCAGAGATTCCATTGCTGCACACAAAATGTCAGGATGTGTAGAAAAAAGGACAAACAACTGCAATGTAATGTATTATTACAATTACAATAAAGCAACACCTTTATTTTCTGGTAGTGCCCCTCCCGACATTAGACTCTGGATCCGCCCCTGCCCGCTAAATTAGGCTGCCACTCCGGGATTCGAATCCTGTATACCGCAACCGCTGAGAGCTGATGGCATTGGAACCTGGTGGTTGCGGTATTCAGGATTGTGGGCGGCGTTGGACATGTTGCAACTATCGGGCGCCAATGCCACGGGCTATTAAATCAGCTCCCGGCGGTTGCAACATGTAATCCGACGACGCCCACAATCTCCCTCTTCGTCTTCTCCATGGTGTTGAGAGGAAATTACATCACTCTCAGCACTCTCTGGTAGATAGCCGCACAGGAGGGAGACATCCAACCATGCACTTCTGGCCCCGAGTCTAACCCATCTGTCTACATACACATAACTTTTTATTGTAATATATATGTATGTATATGTGTGTGTATCATTGCATACCGTATTACTCTCCGAGTTGTAATCTTATTTTTATATACTTATTTAGTTTTTTCAGTGGTATGATTTAGTGGTGAAAATTATTAGTGCCCCCCCCAGTTTTGACTGTGGTATCTTATGTGCCCCCCCTATATATTGTTCCTAGAGTTGCCACTGGTTTTAACAGAGGGGCGTAATTGACAAATCCATCAGCCATGTTTTTAAAAAAAATTTATGAGGTTTAAAGTTTGTGTAAACTTTTAACTTTATAAACTATAGAAACTTTTTAAGGCTAGGTTCACACCTGAGCGATCTGTGACTGCACGGCAATCGTGCACAAAACAGCACGGATGGCCGCACTGTCACAGAATCGCCCACCACTGCTGATTGTGCTGGCAGTGCCATTATGTTCTAATGGCTCCCCAGTCGGGCCGGGCAGATCGTGCAGTTTCCCGCGGAGATACCGCCCGTACAATTGAACACGAAGCCGCGTGCCATTTTGTTCGCAAAAAAACGCATTGGTACCTTTTTTTTAGCGATTGCCGCTCGGATGTAACCCCATTGAAATCAATGTGGCCGTACGGAAATCGCTGTGTGCAATTGTGTGCGATTGCGTGGTCCCAGGACGCGCGTCTTGGGTATCGCTGAGATCTGAACCTAGCCTTAGTCATAATAAATTAGATCAATTAGACTTTATGGCATATCATATGTGTAAATATTCAAATTTCACTTAATAATGTGTTCAATTCTTTTTCATTTTAATACCTTGACAACTTTCCTTATGCTGTTATGGTTTAATTGATGTAAATAGGACAACTGTATAACTAATCAACACAATCTATAAGCCTGCCTGACTTAAAACAGATGACACCAATCCTTGATAGCCATTGCGTCTTACTAACTGATGTGTTCCAAGGCTAATGTCTGTCAGGGCATCTCATTATTGTTTTAGTGCTATGTAACCTCAGCTCAAAACCAGTTGGGCATTACTTCCAATCCTAGTCTGTGGATGGAGATTTCCTGTGGGTGCTTACCATGTTATAGTACTGCTTTGTTAAAGTGACCTGATCAGCACAGGTTTTCCACACGTCGGGAAGTGTGGAATACTTGTAGTAGCTGGGAAACAGTGAAGGGCAGTGTTTCAACAGACAGGCTGCTGGAAACATAAGTATATTCATGCTTCTTTGAGTAGGTAAGCATTTATATACCTTGTGCTAATAGGGTCACTCTATTTCCAGACCTGGATTTCTCTCACTGCATCCTGTAGACATACACATTTTGCTGCCCCAGCAACCTGTTAATTATTAAAGTTTTGTGTATTTGATATATTCCCCTGTTCCTCCCTTCTGCTTTGTGTCAGTTAATTTAGTCCCTAGTATTCCCTGCCTTCCCATGATCCCCTGTTAGTTTCAGTTTTATTCTTGCTGAGTAAGGCGAACCATTAGAAAGGCATTAGGCTGTTAGATGAGAATGTCTTTTCACCCAGAAAATATAATCCTTGTAATGCCATTCTAGACTAAACTACATTGGATTTTACGTCTGACATTTCTTGATGAGTTGGCACTGTCTGTGAATTTTGTTGAGTCAGCAAGTTGACATACTGTCTACCGGGCCGGATTTTCCACAAGGCCAACCAAGGCCTGACCTCGGGGCAGCAGAGAGTAGAGGGGCAGCAGGGGTGTGGAATTCCTATCTCCTGATGCCTGGGATATGCAGTTCCAGGCGCCGGGTGGGTAATTGTTTACTACATTTAGCCCTGCTTTGGGCAAGCATAGCTAAATGTACAGCAGGGAAGCCGCCGCTTGTTTTGTACAAGTGATCCCAGCGATGTCGCCGAGATCACTTGTATGGCAACATTTGTGACAGGCCACAATCTCCTTTGGTGCCCAACGCAACACCTTTCTGCTAGGATTAACTTTTTATACACAGAGCATTTTCTTTTTTATTACCAGACCTAACCTGCCATAGAATGTTGTAACAATCTGTACCAAACCTTAAATGAGATGATTGTATTGCTACTGATAATAGCAAAAAAAAAGCCATGTGGCTGATATTAATATGATGAAAAGCCACCTCATGCTACTGCCACTTATAGGCACCGGCACGGTATTCATAATGGTAAATCCAGCCCTGCTTATAACTGCACCGTAGGAAAGCAGTAAAATACAAAGTCTCCAGACAGTATAGCCTCGCCTTCATTGCAGTGGCAACACACTTTGTTGCTGAACACACTGTCAGCCTGCTGGACAATAGTTATCACTACACTAAGCTCTCTTCTTCTCTCAGCACAAGTGCTCTGCTCTGCAGCCTGATTGGCTGCTAGCGTGGACCTTCCCTTTCTCTGAGTACTACAAGGCAGGGGTGAACAGAAGGCTGATACCCAGACAAATCCATGTGCCTACAATAACTCATACGTTGCAATAAAACATGCAGTCGGTCTTTTGGATCGATAGATATATAAATAGATACCTGGAGTTGAGTTTTCATATTCATACTGCAGTTTTTAATGGTTTAATGTTTTGTACAATATTTCCTAAACTAATTTTCAGGCTCAATTGTATGCTTAGTCAATAGAGGTGTGACCGGTCACCTTACCACCTAAATCCTTAAAGAACATTTCAGGGCAGCAAACAAAGCCAATAGGTGAACTTCTAATTATATCCAGTAAACATTGCATCACTGTTGCCCAACATATTGTGCTGTGTATAGTGTGGTAAAAAAAACACCACACTATACATTCACTTAGAAACTCAGTGGTTCTTTTAAAAGAGAACTATGGCAATAGTTCTCTTTAGGGTCACAGGAGGACATTTACTATGGCTTCCTGTGACCCAAAACTCAGCATATAGTGGGCTATTGCCTGCTATATGCTGACAGCGCGGAGCCACGCTTCGGTCGGGAAAGATCCCAACAATATTGTCAGGATCCACCCGGTTGCCTGATTGAAAGCTGGCTCTGTCTCTCTTGAGGCAGAGCCAGCTATGCCCGACCCCCCCCCATATGTCCCCCCAGTCAACGTTTGGGGAACGGTATTTGATCGCTCAGTTCTGGATCAATAGAGCTGATGTGAGACACCAGCAGTGGCGGACATATAAATATATGTGATTTTTTTTTATGCTCCCGCGCGTCCCCTAGCGGCTGCTCACACTGTAGACAGAGGAGAGATCAGCATTCTCCTGCATGCTGATCTCTTCTGTGATCTCTAAAGGCGGAAGTAATGTGTATTACATCACTTTTGCCTTTACTGTCATTTCTTTTGTATAACAAGAAAAGAAGCTGGTGAAGCAGATCTTTACTTCATCAGCTTCTTTGGGAGGCCCAAGTTGACATCAGGGGTCTTAGAGACCCTTATTCTTAGAGACCCTTATCTTAGAGATTATTCTAGGACCATCAATCACTGTTTACACTAAACTGATGAGCAGTAAGAGCTTTTAAAGCATCGCCTATGGCCAATTTTATGCTAGTTTTTTTGTGATTTTGCAGGCGCACACAATTTTAAAGCTTGACATGTAAAATATAAAAGACAGGGTCACCCAATGTGACCCCTTCTTTTATATTTTACCAATACATTGGGTACTAACAAATGTCCTATAACATAACGTACGGAAAACTGTGTTTTTTTTCAAAATTTTCAGAACTTTTTTCATTATATAGTAAAAAATAAAAACCCCAGTGGTGATTAAATACCACCAAAAGAAAGCTCTAGGTGTCCCCAAAAAATGGTATATAATTAATGTCAGTACAGCGTTACATGACTGAATAAATGAAAACTGGCCTGTACAGGAAGGGGGTGTAACACCCCGGTCAGCAAGTTGTTAATATTTCTAGGCAAACCAAGCAACTTTGCAAATATAACCTACCACTGGCCTTTTTTTCCCTGTGGTTTGAGTCAGCTCATCCCCAGGTCAATGTATATGTCACTCTTATAAAGCATTATTCAAACAGAGAGAGAGAGAGAGAGAGAGAGAAAACCAGCACTATCAGCCAATCAGGCTCTGCTGCAGTGTATGTATGTTGACAGGGAACGTGAACATAGCAGAAGAGTGCAGAATGAGCAGAGTGATGACTTATCCATGTGTTGTTAGTCCTTTACTGTGCTAGCTTTATACAGCAATTATTCAAAATGCCCCTTCACATCATAATGGTTTTCAGTATATCCTGTGTCCTCTATGAAGGAGCCAGAAATGTTTTTCCTGCACACAATTAGAGGTTTTAGAGCAGAATAAACCAAAAGTCATGTTTTGTGTGTTCACAATTATAGACTGGGCAATACAAAAATTAGGATGACAAACCACATAATACATGCCCATATTTTGAGTAGATTGTAGATTTTTAAGTAGACTGTGGTATGGCTAATTCCTTAGATATGTTTTTAAGAACATAGAAACCCTTTGATTTCAAAGGCCACTTCATGGAGCTAAAAAAATCAATGACCGACCTTCTAAATAAATTCAAGAAATATTTCAACTGTAATTAAAGAGTTACTTTAGGCAAACAGCTAAAACACAGGGATCTATTTATCAACGTTTTCACCCAAAAGTCACACATTTTCCTATTGAATTCAATTGGAAAAATATTCATATCATAGATAAAAGTTGTATGAATCTTGAGTGAAATACTGATAGATGTGTCAGTGTTCTTACCCAGTTCATGAACACAGAATACCATATGTAAATTCAAATGTAAAGGAACACTGATGGGAGAAGATGATAGTAAATAAAAAAGGTAGAAAACGGCCTCCAAACCCCAATGGGCGGCTAGAGAGAATAAGCGGCACTGCCTATCTGCGACCGCATCATAGGTCGTCATGGAGACCAGTCAGCGTGGTTGGGGTGCTCCAACCACGCGCTGACTGGTCTCCATCACGACCTATGACTGCTGAGTGTTCCTCTATATTTGAATTTGCATATGGTATTCTGTACTGCTCGATCTCCACACACTTTTACACTTTAGTGGTGTGTTTTCTTTGTTTTGATTTTTCTGTTGTTGCTTTTTTGATACCCTGTTTTCACTATGTCTGCCCTGATGAAGGAACCCTGCGTGGTTTCAAAATGTTGTCTTTTCAACACAAGTGACATGTTTCTTCAATAAAAAGAAAATTTGGATTTATTTCATTCCATGAGTGCTCGTGATCCTCATTGCTCTTTTTCTCTATATACGCATGGCGCCATCCGTGGACATCTCTACAAGCACAACCATTACTTCTGGTCTTTATTGCTGCAATGGTGTGCCGGGAACATCTTTGTTTATTGGTGGGAAGATAGGGCTGCTAAAATATGTTCAAACAAACCTAACCTCCCTCTTTTTCCCTCTTTTTTAATGTTTTTTAATGTGTTTTACAATGTATTCAATAAAAGAATTTTTATATATTACTAGCTATTGTAACTTGATCCTTGTGGTACCTCAAAAGTCCTTATGTTTTCTGAGTTCTCATTTTTTCAGCACTTGTTTTTTTTACATTTTAAAATACATATACAAACTAGAGGATGGATGGTGAGAAAATCTGATTACCAGCAATAAGTCATATTGATGAGCCCTCTGTGAAAAGGGCTAGATAAAAACAAAGTCCTTGTTAGGAAAGTGGTTTTCTTAAACATATAACAGAAGAGGAGTTACAGGAAAATGAATTCAGAATATATTTCATGTTATATATGGCAAGTGATTTCATTCGAATGGTGTGCAGTGACCCAAGTGATTTTTTCAGTAGGAGTTATGACTGTTCAAAGTGGACCTAAACTCAATCAATAAGTGAAGATTCGTTATGTTATTAGAAACATCTAGAAATAATTCTGCCAAAGCAATACCCTGAATTTCTCCTAAAAAATGGCAGCGCACTTCCTGACATGTGACTGTGTCTTGATACTCCTTTGATACTCCTATGCCTACTGCCTCATAGCTGTATGTCTGCAGTGTAAGACTCTAAAGCTGGCCATAGACAGCTGGAATCTGCCATAATTCAAGCCATGGGTGGCTTTGTCAGCTTCACCCAGCTCCACAAATTTTGATTGAAATATTAAAGGAGTTGGGGTTAACCTGTCAGCCGAAGAGTGCATGCAGTCAATCAGCTACAGTCACCATTCTTCTTTTCAAGAAGCTGAAGGAGCTGGGGGATAAATTGTCAGCCGAAGAGTGAATGCAGTCAATTATTTACAGTCACCATTCGTGTTTTCAAGAACCTGGAGGAGCAGGAGGATAAATTGTCAGCCGAAGAGTGAGTGCAGGCAATCATCTACAGTCACCATTCCTGACTACAATCATCATTCCCATCCAGGGAATCAAGTGGATCTCTCTCATTGAGCCTGCAAGCTGAATAAAGGAAAAATGAAGGCAGCCGAGTGAATAACCCAGCCGAAGTGAAGTGAGCCGAACGACGTTCAGCTATTCACTCCAGCTCAGTGCGGCTGATTTCAGCCATACATCAGCTCTAATCAGCCGTGCATCATCTGCCTTCGGTCAGCCGAACATGCTCTCCATGTTCGGCTGAAGCGAAGTGCAGAGGGACTTCGACTCAGCGGATCCAACATCTGCATCGGCTGAGCCGAAGCTCCGGCAGCTCACTCGCTGCCGTTTGCCCTATTCTCATGGGGGTCGAACGGCAGTGAGTGATCCGCCCAACTGTTTCCTATTGGCCGGCACCTGCCAGAATCTTCTAACAGGTCCCGGCCAATGAATAACAAATGGGCAGAGCTGGTCCTGATGTCACAGCCGGCTCCGCCCAGTTTTTATTGTTTAATGACAGATCAGTGACCCAAAATCAGCATGGTGACAGCGGAGAGCTGCAGCTGGGATTGATTGACAGCTGGCTCTGCCTGCCCCCTCCCCTGTCTGTTTCTCCAGTCAGCGTTACAGGAATGGAGAGGGGAAGGGGAAATCCCTGCAGGGAGCAGTGACTGACAGTCATAGCTCTCTGCAGGGAGAAGCCCTGAGCTGAGCGTTCAGCGTTTGGTGATTGCTCAGTTCTCGAGCTATAGAGCCGGTGTGTGACAGCTGCAGTGTTCAAAGTATTGGGAAGAGTACAATCTACTCTCCCAATAGTTCTCCTTTAAAGTGAAACTAAACATGCAATGTTAAAAACTGCTAGCAGATAGTTATGTTGTACGTATTGAACACTGACATCTATGCAAGTGTACATTCCCGCCATCTTTAAATTGCTGGAAATTAGATACGGGTGCCAGAGTGAGTTAACTCCTATGTGAATGCAACTCACTAATTTCCTGACTGGCTCCTTCGATTTTTTTGATCAAAGGATTCCAGATGGAAGGCTGCTGACAGGGACACACACTGAGCGAATTTCAACCAGTTAATCAAGAACCGCACAGTTCTTCACACAGTATACAGTATGACCAACTTAACAATTATAGCATTTGCTATGCATTAGTTGCTATGTACTACAGTTTATTATTAAACATCCCTAGTATGATGTGGCGCATTTATTAAGTGCTAACAAGAACACTAATTCATTGCTAGGCTGAGCATATTTTGCTATTGTTAACTGTAATAGATGAAACTGATGGGAAAACCTGCCTTGCACTTAGTTTCTATCACTCACAAAGGGTCTGTGGTCTGGTGAAGC
The DNA here is from genome assembly GCF_000935625.1 of Nanorana parkeri. Taxonomy (NCBI): domain Eukaryota; kingdom Metazoa; phylum Chordata; class Amphibia; order Anura; family Dicroglossidae; genus Nanorana; species Nanorana parkeri. The sequence continues at coordinate 3,988,379 of NW_017306279.1, read as the reverse complement.
CACATTTTTGCTCTGTGGTTTCCTATTAAATCATGGGGTTGTAGCGCTCACCCCCGAAGGAGCCGCTGAATGCCCGGTTCATTCCTAGTCTGTCTAGGTTATGTTCTTCGGCTGCCCTCCCATTAGCATTAACCACCCTTCTTCTAATGTCCACAAATTGGTGTTCACTTCACTTGAACATCTTCACTGGGGAGAGAGGTTATAGGGATTCTAAGCTTCCAGAGGTAACTGACAAGAGCTCCAGACTCACCAGACCTTGTTGGCATATCAGTGTAGATCCACTTGGGAGGCAGCGGACAGCAACTGATGTAGCAGATAAGCAGGGTGGATACAGATCCTCAAGCTGGAAAGACACCGACCATACTCCTAAAGTCCTCTTAGTTCCAGGGTACTTCAAGAGCCTGCATTGGTCCCGGTTCTCTTCCTCTATCAGCATCACAGGCCTCCTCCATGTTGGAGGCCTCAGGGAAACCTTTCCCTCACACCTGCCCATGCCCACCGCCAGGCATTAGAGCTAGCCTGGGGGGCGGGCTGAACAGCACACAGCCCTATTCCATGGCCGGTCCCAGCTAGTCTGAGCACATGGCAAATCCCACCAGTATATGTACCCTATCCCAGCATGCACACTGGCTGAGAGAAACCCAGTGATTGGCTGCTGTACTGTACATACACTACAGTGCCTCTCATTGGCTGTCCCACGATATGACAGAGTCACACTCCGCCCAGGGGGGTACAGGCAATGCTAAACACCTGGAATTAACCAGATAATTGCCACTATAAATCCAGCCAGGCTGACTACAGCCCTGGCTATCACTAAATGTCTAGTAGCCACATCACAGAAGGTAATGGGGGCTACAGGGTAATGTCCGTAGGAGGCATATATCAGTACATAAAAGGTAGAAAAGCCAGGCTTGCTCTGAATGGTGAAGATATCCAAATGTCAATTTGTTTTGGGATTGTCACAAACTTCCATGGACCTTCCTAACAAGGTAAACTATAATTACGTGAACACAGCACATATAATAAATAGTGTCTAAATAAAGGCTACCTAAATAAAATCAAAATCAGAACATTCCACTGGATGTATAATACCAATAAAAATATAAAATAGATAAACGAGCAAAATGAGTGATATGCAAATGTAAACAAGTGCTCCCTTGTACCATCTTAATAAACCATTATCAAGGTGCGTTATCCAAGTGCATTTAGTGCAATTCATCAACATTTACAAAAATCCTTCTGTGATAACCAGTAGTGTCCAGTATATTTTATAGAATTGTGCAAATATTTACCTGTGGTGACCAATAGCAACTAATACAATTGATAAAGTTTTGCTAATAGCTGTCTGCGATCATTAATTACAGTTCAAAATATTGTGTGAATGTCCAACTGTGGTAGCCAATAGAAACCAAGGATCAATGTGCAAAACTCCAATCATTTCCCAGGTGTCTAAGATGTTTACAGTAACTTCACTGGGTAAACTCACTGGAGCAGGTTCCCCACTCATGGTAAAAAAAAACACTCCTCCACCTCTGAATCCTTATATCTCTCTTAAATACTCCACAATAATGCAGTAAAGGAAAAAAAGGAAAATCTCCATAAGGTAAAATTCAGTTTATTGAATAAAAACAATTAAAAACCCACTTAATATTTTCAGTACCACTAGCTAATGTGCCTGATTTCCTCCTCCTGTGGGCTCTCTGGGAGCTGGGAGCATGCAGTCAGAGCTTGATAACCCTGATTCCGCCCTACACGTTCCATCATTTCCAGACTTCCTCAGGTGCAGACCTAAAAGTGACCTGAGATACTGTAAGCACAGAAACTCAAGCAATTCATATGCTAAAGAATACATTCTTATTAGCCTGGGCATTAATAATATTGGGTGTTATTACAAATCCTAAAATAACAGTAATCAGTCTGTATGCAAGCTTTAAAGTGTTTCAGGAAATTTGTTTACCAGGTTATTATGTCAGAAAATCTGCAATACCGCAAAACTATCCAAGCATATCATGCATGCCAGACATTCTGTGCAGACATACAACATTTCAAGCATTGCTTTCACTACAATCAAACTTTGTCATGTGACAGCATGCATAAGGGTGATCAGTTAAAATATGATTAAACAATGCACCATTTGTGTCTTTTCTGTACACAGAGCCAAAAATAATAGCTTGAAAGTCTGCACATGAATCATGAGAATTTAGTCAGACTCAAAGAGCCTCACTTCTTAGCTACTGGTTCTTAAAAAAAAAAGTTCCACCAAGATTTCTGATTGATGGCCACAGCTGTCATTCCTGTCATATCAGCTTGTTTTGGAGGGCAAATGACCAGTCACCAGTGTAGCCTGTAGGCCCCCTGCAAATGATCTTTCCCCCTTCCCATTACTGGACTTACCATGCCTTGCCCTGCTATGCCTTGAACACCTTCAGGGGCGTAACTAGAAATCACAGGGCCCCAAAGCAAAATTTTTGTAAGTGGCCCTGTGATTTCTTTTTACACTCCTTGCAGAGCCCACCTGAGATCCCACACAGCCCACCTGAGAGTGACCCTGCAGAGCCCACAATAGCCTCTCTATGGTGGGCTCTGCAGGGATTCAGGTGGGCTGGTCACACCCCTGCATACTTCTTACCTGTCAGCCCCAATCCGCTACCAGCCTTCTCCACCGCCAGTCCCAGCCTCCCCCTCGGTCACCAGCGAGCCTCGCCTCCTCCACAGTTGCTGGGCCTGGCCACTTCCTCCTCCTGCATGGCCACCTGGCCCCCGCCTCCTCCTCTGCTGCCGCCACCGTACCCCGGTCTCCTCCACCACAAGCTGTTGGCTGTCACTAACCGCCCGGGCCGCTACATCGATAGTTCCGCCATTGGACACCTTAAATGGTTAGAGGAGTAGTCGTGTGTGTCTTGCGCACCCTCCACACAAAAGGAAGTTGCCAAGAAGTGGGTGTGGCTAATAAAGTGAGGATTGCTTCACAGAGTATGGTTTGTAGCATTGCCTCTTTCCTCCTATGATTTTCTTTGTTTTGGACAAAATACGGCCTGCGGATACACTGAAAAGAAAGTGGAAATAACATAAGTTCCATCATTGGTGTCAGTATGGGAAAAAAAGACCCATCACTGATATCAGTGAGGGTAAAAATAAACCCCATTGTTGGTGTCATTGTGATAACATAAGTCCCATCGTTGGTGTTAAGCGGGCCATACATTTGTAGATTTCCGAATGAACTGTTGTAACAAAGATCTTTCTTTTCCACTTTTTCACTTTTCGATGATGCAGATGCATTTCATACATACAAAACATATTTTTGGGGATCTACCATTACTTTGAATGCCAACTCCCGTCAGTCCTGCAAGGGGATCAAAATGCCGGGAATCAGAGGTGGGCTTCCTGATCATGTGATTGCTGTGATTGGCTGTCACAATGCTCACATGATTGGGAGCCCTTCATACTGGTCACCAATCATAAACAGTGCGGTGCAGGGAGTGGGCTAGTGAGTGTACTCTCGGCACAGAATAGCGGGCAAGTTGAAACATTTAGATCTTTAACTGGAGTGACCCATATATGCATTATGCTGGTGGGAACATGTTCCAATGTGTAAATGCACAAAAATGTTGTGTCCTATTTTTTTTTAAATGCTCTGAGCTGCAGTGCATATATTTGAACTAGCAATATAGGAATAAATGGGATGAAAAAAACATAAAAAAAATAACCTACTCACATTTTTTTCATGATGTTGCATCTGGCCCAATGATGTCACAGGTGCTCATTGGTCTCTGCAGAATTCCTGTAAGTCCAGAATGGCAGTAGAGCCTTGACAATATGTCCTCACAGGAAGTGGGTTGAATGACAATGTCATCATTCAACCCATAAGGCTGGGTTCACACCTAGGCGATTCACGGTAAAAAACGTGCGACAAACGCGCGTTTCCGAGGGCTACTTGGCTGTATCCCAATGGGAATGCGCAACAAAAACGCCCCAAAGAAGCTCCTGTACTTCTTTGGGCGTAGGGCGTTTTGTAGCACGTTCATACGGCCTGTAATACGGCGTGTGAACCATACCCATAGGAAATAATGGGATTTCGGTGTTTGAACGCCCAGGTGTGAACCAGGCCTAGAGGTGAGTCTGTTAGGGGACAAGAGAATAGGTGAGTATAGCAGCTGGAGCTGCTTTTTTTTTTTTTTTTTACCCACTGCCAGGGAATCTGATTTCTGCTTTAAAGCCCAAAACCTTAAAGCTTAAAAACAAAATTCCTACTCAAAGACAATTTGTAATTCGCCTTATTCAGTTTATCAGAGAAAGGGAGCACTTGACATCTGTAGTTTTTAATGTGTGGATGTTCACAATAATGACAGAATAACTTTTTTTATTTATATTTTTAGAGAAAAGGCTGCATTGTGAATAGGGCTAAAGACATCAGCAAACAACATTGTCAGAAAACACATAAAGTGGCATATAGCATGTAATTTATAATGCTAATCCTTCATCACTTTTATTAGGAACAATAAACTGGAAAGCAAAGGGGCAGGGCTGAACGAGGAGATCCTCGCTTCTACAGAGGAATAAAATGGTTCATTTAAATTCTTAAGGACTGTGTAGGAGGCAAAAGAGACAATGAATATCTCAAAGAAAGAGACCATGAGTTGAATCAACTAATCACATGGTAATCAAAGGGGAGTCTGCACAATGCCTACTTAGAAGCACTTTGGTGAAGTTGGAAAGAGAAAAAGCCAATGTCTCTAATAAGTGACATATTATATTAATTATACATTAAAATGCATAAAAAATGTGTGATGAATAGCAGAATAGCTTTTTGTTGTCATTTCACTGTACAAGAACTGTAATGACATGTTTACAGTTATGTCCTTAGTTACCATGGTTTACAAGGCCTTACGTATGGACAGGTAATGACTAACTGATTCAAGAGCTGAAGAAATACAGCACTTTACTAGTCATCGTGAAAGAAGAACTGCATTTTTTAAGTGTATGTTAATCTAGGAAGTTCATGCTTATCATTTTCAGTTGATTTTTGAGTCAGTAATTAGCATATCTTCACTTAAAAATGGGAATGTACAAAGAGCTATGGAATGAAATAACATATGGCAACTGAATAGAATTGTGCTTTCAGCGTATAGGATTAGGAAGATTAATGAAAGTTTGTTTAGGTTGGTATTTGCTTTAATACGCACCTATTCCTTGGCAGAAATTTAGGTAGAACATTGTTTTTGTCAAAACTTCTTTAAAGTGACAATAAACTCAGAAGTTTAACCTTAAAAGTATATTCAAGTACCTTAACTATTAAAGGAGAACTATGAAGTGAGTGCTTTTCACTCACCTCATAGTTCTAGCCGACCTGTGACAATGAGATTGTCACAGGTCGGCTCAGTAGATCGGGAGGTGAGCAAACACATACCGGCGTTCGCTCACCTCTCGATCCTGTCACGGCTCTCTGCCATGACAGGGGAGGGGCTGGATTCCCCCCTCCCCGCTCCGATCCTCCAGCGCTGACTGGCGGAACAGACGGGGAGGGGGCGGGTACAGCTGGCTCTGCCTCTAGATAGGCAGAGCCAGCTGTCACTCACGCAGCTGGGCGGATCCCGGCATAATTGTCGGGATCCGCTTCAGCTGCGGCGTCTCAGTATACTGCGAGCAGCAGCTTGCGGTTTACTGCGGTGTCTCAGTATACCGCAAGTATACTGCATTGCACTGTATACATTATAATATAATGTACTATTGCTGGCATTTGTTGTATTCCTCTATAGCTGATGGTATTCTGCATTGCGCCGTATAATCATTATACAGCGCACTGCAGAATACCACCAGCTATAGAGGACTACAAATCCCAGCAATAATACATTATATACAGTGCAATGCAGAATAACGCCAGCTACAGAGAACTGCAAATCCCAGCAATAATACATTATATACAGCACAATGCAGAATAACGCCAGCTACAGAGAACTACAAATCCCAGCAATAGTACATTATGGAATAATGTACTATTGCTGCAATTTGTTGTATTCCTCTATAGCTGCTGGTATTCTGCATTGCGACACTGTATAATGTACTATATTGCACACCACACTTATTTTTTACTTCCACCACTCCAAGCTTGCTCCCATGATGGACTACAATCTCAATGCAAACTGGTAGTCCATCACTGGAGCCTTTTTTTAAAAAATCCAATTAATCGATTAATCGAACTTGATAATCGACTAACTAATCGATTTTTAAAATAATCGTTAGCTGCAGCCCTATTTTAGAGTGACTCCTTTTCAAGCAGAGAGCTATGCAGTCACCTTTGTGTGTGCTAGTAAGCTTTATGTGTCTCCACAAACACACAGACAGAGCTAATCAAGCTACTTCCCTCCCCCCTGGCCCCCATTCCTCCCTCTTCCCTTCTCTAGCTAATAGATGCACAGTTGCTGGAGTCTGCTGTTCTTTGTGATCTTGTATTGGACAGGAAGTTTGGGGAAGCTGAGAGAGTTGGAAGCAGCTGTTGAGAAATATGATGATTGTAAGTGTTTGGGCAAAAATGTAAAGAAATACCTTTCTGGGCAATAAATATCTGTTTGGCCTGGGTTCATTATTGAAAAAAGTTTGCGTTTAATACAACTTTAAGGTTTAACTCCCGAGTTTAGTCTCACTTTAAAAAGTTGCTCAACCTCATTTTAATACAGAGTATCCAATAGTCACTAATCCTTCCCAAATTTCTGGTGATCACCAGCTAAACCCTTTCCTCAGTCTTGCACTAAGAGTCACTATAGCATAAGCACTTTTGAGAGCCAGTGAGACCAGAAACATAGCACTATCATAAAAGAACTCCAAGACAAGGCTGACATCATGTTCAGAAGCAGGCTGTCGGCCGGCCAATGGCCGGCCGCTCGGCCAGCTTCGGCTTTCAGCACGGCTCAGCGCTCGACTGAGCTGCTCGGCCGTGATCGGGAGCTGTACGGGCTATTGTGAATAGCCCGTACAGCACCCCCTCGGTTCTCCTGAACCGAAGGGGTCCTGGGGCCGAAGCCAGCCGAAGGATCGGCCGAAGCTACGGCCAGATCCTTTGGCAGCTTTGTGAATAGACCCCTTAGTTGTGTTGTTATACTCTGGCCACTACCACCGTCTACAACATCCATACTTTGTTCCAGCAGATGGAGAGGCTGTCAGTGACCTCTTGTTCATACATGTCCTCCATACAAAATGGGAGTTATTTTATTGGCTGTCCCAGAATACAGGATATTTCAGGAATTTGCTGTAAATTGACAGCATTATTGTGGCTATCACTTTTTACATTATGTCTCATGCCCCCATGGGAAGACTAGTTAACACATCTTGGTTGAAAAAGCCACCTTGTTTTACTCTAGTTTGAGTTTAACTTATTATTAGCAGTACAACTATGAGTACAAAAGCTGAAATTTGCTAATACCATGGTGCACTATTGTTCAATGGCACTCGGTTGTCTGATGGTTGCAAAAATGGCACTCGGTGTGTAAAAGGTTGCTGACCCCTGCTCTAGTGTTTACAAAAGATGGCTGGCAGAACTGAAAGGGTCATGGGCCCTCATTATGTGGTGCATATGTGTTGCACATGGTGAAATAGGTGTGCGTTAATGAAGATTAGCAATATTAGCAGTATTAGAACATTGCCCAAAGCATCACATTGCATCTACCAGCTTGCCTTCTTTGTATAGTGCATCCTGTTGCCATCTCTTCCTCAGGTAAGCAACACATACACACCAGGCCATCCACATGATGTGAAAGAAAACATGATTCATCAGACCAGGCCACCTTCTTCCATGGTTCAGTTCTGATGCTCATGTGCCCATTGTAGGTGCATTTGGTGTTCAGACACCTTTTTATTGGAACCAGCATTAACTTTTTCAGCAATTTGAGCTACAGTAGCTCTTCTATTGGATTGGACTACATGGGCCAGTCTTTGATCCCCACATGCATCAATGAGCTTTGGCTGCCCATGACCCTGTCACCTGTTCACCAGTTTTCCTTCCTTCGACCACTTTCATCCTGACCACTGATTGGGAACATCCAACAAGAGCTGCTGTTTTGGAGTTGCTCTGACCCACTCATCTAGCAATCACAATATGCATTTTATGGGAGATTTGGTGATATATTGTGAAGTCTTTTTTTGGTTGCAGTGATATAGAGTAGAGAGTAGTTGGTAAATGAAGGTATATAAATGGGATACTTATTATTATTTTAGGTCTTCGTGTCTGGTGTGGGCTTTGCCTTCCTTATTTCTCCTCCCTATATGTATGCCCCTATATCCACCATCTGGAGAGTTAGACACTGCTGCTAGAAGGGTCTGTTTTGACAGTTATTATTCGTAAGGTAATTATGAATATATTTGAGAATGTTATTAATAAGTGTGCATATCACTTTTTGATATGAATTTTTAACAAGGGCTATGCTATGTCTCACGATTATATATGGATGCAATATCTTGATATGAAGAACCTGAGAGTCTCCTGAGGAAGCAGAATTAAAATATTCTGTGAAACGCAAAGAGCTATATCCCCGATTCTGCATCAGCATTCAACCTATGATGATAGTCATGAACTATATGTAAAATAATTGATTCTGATAATAAGGATCGGATAATTGTTGGTTAAGCTCCCAACTGGGGGTATCTCTCAAGAAACGAAAGATAATTGGTGATGCTATTCAGTTTGGACACATCTTATGAAAGAATATATTTTTATATGTATATGCTCTTCTTTTGATAAAATGATTTGAATTAATAGGTTGTGCTACAACCCAGCCCATTATTGTGTCTGCTTGAGGTTTTGATTCTAATCGTTGATGCATGCTTCAAGATGGAGTTGCTTAGTCAGGGAGCTAGACAGGTCTGCTCCCTCCTCCATCCAGTCCTGCAGCTCTGTGTCCTCTTCCCAAACACATGACTGTGTGATCTCACATCCTGCCCCCTTCATCTCCTGCCAACATTACTTCCTGTTTAACCACCCGTTTCAGACCAGCTTTGAGTTCATTAGCAGTTAAATAGAGGAAGCCCAGCTACTAACAAATTGGAAACTTTCTTTCAGATAGTAGATAAAATGGTTTTCCATATTTGTGCAACCACCTCTAGTTGAGTGGCTATCTAAAATCAGTCTGGCTGATTTGTAGTCTGGCACCATTTTGTCTTTTTTAGGTGTTCTGCTGTTGATTGCACCTAGGGTGTGACCCTGCCACAGAGTGGGGTAGCCAATAGGGGAGCATTGCCTCTGTGCCTCACCAGTCAATCACTATGCATTTCATGGCCAGTGGTGCATGCTGGCAAAGTGCATAAATACTTAGGAATTGCCATGTGCTCAGGTCAGTCCACCCCCGGGTCTGGAACTCTCTGGGAAGGAGAACCAGAGGAGCCGTATGACTGCTGGAGGTGCCAGGAGGCCAGAATAGCATGGACCTTAGGAACAAGTCTGGTGTCTCTCCAAGGGAAGATCTCATGCATATCCCCTATTCAGCTTTTGCTCTACTACCCAGTGTCATCCTCTGCTCAACTGAAGTATTCCTGCACTGTGGAAGCTGTAAGGGATTGGTGAGTCTGAAGTCTATTTTTGTCATGGATGTCTGAAGCCCTATACCCTCTTTCCCAGTTTAGCTGTTCTATAATAAATGATCTAAAAAGTCCTTAAAGTGACTGGCGCCCAATTTCTGATTACATCCCACAACCCAGCTAAAAATCCATCCCTGAGAGTGAAATGTCAGCCCTCCCTACCTTTTGGGGTCCACCACTGGCCTCCGGGGGTCAGGTACTACATTTGCTATTAGAAAATCACTAAAATGGCCATAGCAACACAATCTCACATTGCAGTAATGTGTGTGCTAAGGCTAAAGTCCAGGCACAAAACCTTTCCTTTAACCCCTTCGTGACGGGAGACGTACAGTGTACGTCCCGTCACAAAGTGGCTATATGACTGGCCACGTACACTGTACGTGCCGAGTTATATTAGCCTCTGTAATGCTGGTAACTGCTGATTCTCAGCAGTTCCAGTCATTAATTAATGCCTCACTATTGAGACATTCATTAATGAAATAGTTAAGCTTTTTTAAAAGCTTCTTTCTTTCATGAATGAAAGAATGAAGCCTTTACATTCAGATACGGGTTCGCTAAATAGCGATCCCGTATCTGACAGCTGAAGATAGCAGAGAGGTAGCAGTGACTCACCTCTCTGCTATTCGTTTTGACAGCTGGAGAGCCTGGCCCGATGTTAAATGATACATTTCAACCACTAGATACAAATGTATCTCGAGTGAAATGTATCAGTTTTGATCATCTAGGAACGATCAAAGACCTTTAGTGAGATCTGATTCTGACATGCTGTCAGGATCAGTCTCTAAAGTTATTATTAGCTGTTCCTAAGCTTGGAGCAGCCTGATAATAACTAAAAATTTTAAAAAGTTAATTTATTAAGCAGTCATAGTGATTGCTTGATTATAAACTGACAAAAAAACTTGTAAAATTAGGAAAATAAAGCTTTTATATATAAATATATTTGTATACTATAATTATTATTAAAAAAATTCTAAAAATAATAATAATAATCAAAACTTGCTGCTGTGGAAGAATCACACAGCAAAAATGTAAAAAGTGTGTCAGTCATTTAGGAACAGAAACTAAAAACTAGCGCAGTCATGAAGGGGTTAATATATTTCTTAATAGCCACAAAATACATAAATCCAACTTGTGCATACCCAGTTATTAGCTTATAAATGTAGCAGTGACATTGTCACTATGCTGTATATAACCTGTGCAGATAGCAGAGTCGTGGGAGGGACTCTAGAGCAGCAGGTGGATACAAGACCAGTCACCCTGCACAACAGAGAGAGAGAGCACATCAGTGACTGGTCTTTATTACAGTAAAGTTTCCATACAGAGGCAAAGGATCACACTGGATTAGTGCACAGATCTGGAAGAAATACACAAAGCGCAACAAAATTTAAAGACAAGTTCCACCTTTGTAAATGATTTGCATGTATTGTGGTAATGAAAAGGTGCAGTGATGACATATATATGTCTCACATTGCAGGCTTTCTTCATTTGTTTATGAAAGTTGTAATAGGCCTGTAACCTAAAAATAAAAACATTTCTCCACAAGAAATTCAGTTAGACACCAGGGTGTGAGACTGTAATCAGCTGCCCCCTCCCTGTCACCCATTGTAACACGATCAGTAAACACTAGCTCTGCCTTTACACACAATACACTGTCCATGGAAGGGGGGGGCTTTTGGCGGATATTTTCACATTGCTTGCGCTGGATAGAGGCAGAAATTTCTATGCAGATATGAGGAGGAAAGCTAACAAAATATGTAAGTTTCTGTTTTCATATACATCAACTGTATATGTCTGCTTTATGTACACTTGTTGTACATTGCTGGCACTTGTTTTTAAAAAATACCTCTGCAAAGGTGGAAATGGGCTTTACGTAAGAAGACATGTGCCTTTTGTACTTAGACAATATTTGCTTATCCCAAAGTTGAGCATTAATTGATCACTTCTGCCTTGCAGCACTCAGGGACCTGGTTCAAATCCCAGTCTAGACACTATCTGCAAGGAGTTTGCATGTTCTCCCTGTGCTTGCATGGGTTTTCTCCCACACTCCAAAGACATGCTGGTTGGTTATTTGGCTCCTATCTAAATTGGTCCTGTATGTAGGCATGTGAGATAGGAACCTTAAATTGTAAGCTCCTCGAGGGCAGCAACTGATATGATTGTGCAACTATGTAAAGCACGGCATAAATTGTCAGTGCTATATAAATACCTGTAATAAATCAATCACATAGATATGAAGCCCGGTAAGTTTGCAAGATGTGAGCCTTATTTGCTGTGACTTCTGTAGTGTTTGGTGGAAAATTTCCTGCCATATAAGAATGCATCATATGACCTTTTGAAATTGAGCTATATTTTTGACACAATGCATCATGAGAAGTAACTGTGAGTGAATAGAGTATGTAATGATTTCCCATGTTTACTGTTTTCCAGTCAATTTCACAGACAGGACAAGAAATCAAATGGTTCAAATTATCACGTTATTTATCAACGATCACTGTGCCACAAGATACTCTCCCAGTTGCTCAGTTTTTCAAGAACATCTTCCCAGAACACTGCTGAAGCCTTAATTGATATCCAAAACAAACGTCTTTCAGATCCACGAAAGGAAGTTTCAAAATGATGAAATATTACTTAATAGACTGCAGAAGCTTCCAAAACCGAAACAAATGTCAATTAGCTGGCACCCTCTATCCTCTTTAGCAATATAAAAACAGAGATTAGACCTTTAAATTGGATTAATGACCTAATAAGCTTGAATCTTGTCTTGAGCTGGGCAATTGACTGGCCAAATTAAATGCTGAAACTGGGCCTGATTTTTTTTTTCCAACAAAACCTGGTTTATTTCACAGTCCTCTAAATCAATATGGGTTATCTGCAGACACAAGCTTGCAGCTGCCCACATTACTTATGCTATCCATCACATAGATTTAATTATGACCCTTATTTGACTGTTTATCGTAAAAATCAGGCTTGATACTAAAACAAAGCCTAATATTGCCACATTGGAAATGCCAACTGATTTTGAATTATGACACAGAGGAACGTTTATAACTTAAGATATCTCCGAAGGACAAGAGTAGAGGGAAAAAAAAAGTAGCAATCTTAATTTGCAGTTACTTTAGAACTCTACGGCTCTTATGGACTTAAAGATGGCCTTTAAATTGGCAATGCTGTAAAAGTTTAGTGCTACCTCTCCTTTAGAGATGAAAAGAAGGAGAAGATTGAAACCTAAAGGTTAGGATGAAATGCACTTTACTGCTATCTGGGAGAACAAATGAGTTAAAATAATTTCAAATACCAGAATACCCTACAGGGAGGAGATATTACTATTAAAGGGTTGTTATAGCTGCAATAAATGTAGGGACAATAAAAATAAATTGATGAAGTAAATGTCAAAGCTTTTCCCCTGAGCTGCCCCATCACCTTTGCCTTTGTCCAAAACTAGAACATCGCCAATTACGAAGGGTGGAATCAGCTTTCAGTGACAATTGTGACAAGTGCCTACTAGCACGGAGAACACAATTATGCATAGCCTTGAAATATTTTATCGTGGCACAATGTTTTGGAGAAATCAATTAATGATCCAGGACCTCCGCCTCTTGTTAATATCCTTGTAGCAGGCATTGAAAAATAAAAGGCATATGTAGATAGAAATTAAAGAGAATTCTAAAATATATGGCTTCAGGTCACAGTAGTTAGTAGCACTGGAAACATGTTCTAGTATTTTGAATATTAATAATGAGTGTTTTAAGGTGCCATGGAAAAATAAGAACATTTGCAAACCTACTAAATAGCCATCAGGTAGCAAAGAAGATGCTACTGGTCTGGATATAGCCTGTAAAACAATGTGTGTGGGGAGAATAAAATAAAATAGAAAATGCAGACTAAGAGCTTCTGCCATGACCCGTGCACATCAGACACTGAAATGGAAAAACACATGCTTCACTGAAAAGTTCTTGCAACTGGTGAGTCCATAGAGAACTGACACAGATACTCCAATAAGTCAACACTGCCTTAACTTACAGCTGTAAGAAGCCACACGAATAGGAACACAGCACACATAGTTCAATTCAACACAACCCATTAAATAAACACATGGTGAAAATGGCTTCTCAAAAGGCACATTTTTGGCCTTTCAAAAAAAGTGCAGGAGTACCAAGTCTGGCTTAAAGCATATCTAAAACAAAAACAAAAAATATAATATGTTGCAGCTTTCCAGTCCTTAGATGTAGTGCCTGCATTAGTTTTTTTCCACCCTTTTTTTTCATCTGGTGATCCGGCCAAAAACACACTTCCTGTCTTAGGATGGCTCCACTCTATTGTGGAGCAACTGAGCCACCCTTGGACAGAAGCATTGTCACAGTGTGGGGAAGGGGGTGTTAGATGGACTAGCAGATTTAGATAGACTGGACTAACAAATGAAATTAAATCCAAACTTCAGCTAACACTTTTCAAGCAGTTTCAGCAACAGTTTCATTTTTTTTCCCTTTTAGGGTAAAGGTTTACATAAAAAAATAAAAGCTGAACTTTGTAAGCATCCCAGTCACTGTTAAATGGTTTGTCCCGACCTGAAAAATAACAGACTTACTGGCTGGATAATCAGATGAAAATGAAGAAAAAAAAGCCTAAAATAGTAAACTAATGCAGCCACCACATTTAAGAATTGGTAAGCTGCAATATATTTCATTTTTGCTTTTGGGTTTGGATACATTATAGAATGTTTTATAAGTGGGACAGAAGAGGGGTTGAATGTTAAAGGTGAATGCATGACAAATAGCCTTGGGTTTGACTTGTGACTTTGATTTCTGCTCCCATAATTGTTGTGGCACCTTTTGGTTTTAGTTACACTGGAACTGATCAGCAGCTGTCTGTACAGCCATCATCTGCACTCCCTTATTTTCCTCTGGATGTTCCCTGCTTGTACATGCTTTTAAGGGTATGAAAACTCTAACAATAAACTTTCCTTCTTGCCCCCTTTTTTCCCTTAAACATATCCATAAAAGCATTTTGTTATGTTTGTTCGATAAAAGTAACAAAATGCCTGTTGATCCTGCCGGAAATGTTGTCAGCTGACAACTTCCTGCTCTCTCTGCAAGTGATGTATTCTGATCAGTTACACTGTTCCCACATATTTACGAGGACTACAGAACCCTCAGGGCTAGTTCACACCACTAACAGTGCATTTCGGCCAGATATGGTGCTGGAACTCACTGTATTGAATCCCACCCGGCTCACTGTGTTCAGACATAACACATGCACTAAAACACATACGTCACACACATATCACACACTCATTAAAATAACACAAATCATACACACTCATAAAAACACACCCACACATCACACACATTCATAAACACACACACATCACACACTCAATAAAACACACATACATATCATACACTCATCACGCATGTAATGAAACACACAAACATCACATACACATTACACACGTAATGAAACACACATCACACATGCATTAAAATACACACACATCACACACATAATGAAACACACAAACACCACACAGTTATTAAAAACACACATACAGTATCTTCATTAAAACACATACACTCCTTAAAAAACAAATACAGATCACACTCATAAAACACACACATCACATAAACTCATAAAGCACACACAACTATTAACAATAAATAAAATGAAATAATAATTAAAAAATTGCCCCCTCTCCTGCTTACCTGTTTTGCAGGGAGGGGGCTGCATCCCCAGGGTCCAGTGTGGCAGGGAATTTCTTGGTGGTCCAGGGGAGGATCAGTTTGATCTGAATCTTTTGCTGATGCAGACCATACTAATCACTCCTTCCTTTGAGGAGTCATGGAGGCAGCGCCATGAGGGAGCGATTAGTATGGTCTGCATCAGCAAAAGATTCAGATCATACTGATATCCCCTGGACCACCACGAGATGATTTTCATTTAATATATTGCCGGTTGGGCAATATATTAAACACTTCATGCAGGTTCACGTAAATACACATCATCCGCTTCTAGTGCTTCAGCCCTGTTCTTGGTATTGTTTTAAACAGTAGGCGATTGCTGTTTATGTACACACTATACAGCTGCAAGATCGTTTGTACCGTACGGCGCTGTGTGCTCCCTCCCCTGGCTCCACTGTTCCCCGTACGGATCCAGGGACCCGGCTTGTTAGCCCCCTATGTGATAACAATAAAGTTGAGTGTAAAAAAAAAAGTAACACATAAAAAAATGCAAAAAAAAATTTCAAGTCCCCTGCCCCCCATGTGCACACACATACAATGCAAACACGCGTCGGATGCGCCTACGTGCAAAAAACTAAATTGCGCCACACATGTTACATATCACCAGGAATGTCGGAGTAAGAGCCATAATTCTAGGGCCATCAATCACTGTCAACACTGAACTTAAAGTATCGCCTGTGGGAAATTTGGGGTATTGTAGTTTGTGGGGTTTCATAGGCGCACAAAATTTTAAGGCTTGACATGTTTGGTAGCAATCTACCCGACGTGACCCCGTCTTTTATATTTTACCAAAAAATTGGGTATTATGTTCTGTTTCTGTGCACTAAATTTCATTTTAGTGTATTTATCCTAAAAATACTGGTTTGATGAACATTTGCGCAAATACCGTGCAACATAAAAAATTGTAACTAGCATTTTTTTATTTTACAGGGCCTCTGCTTTCAGAAAATATATCAATGGTTGGGGGTTTTAAGCTGTTTTCTATTGAAAAATTCTGATTTTATCATGTGTGTGCAAATAATAAGAAATTGCTCTGAGAAGCAAGTGGTTAAATAGGATCTGGACAACTTCCAGGTTTAAAGATGGCCACCAACATTTTCGACTGCCATCTTTAAAAACTTAATGTGACTCTGAGACTCCTGTGGCACCGCTGTGGCACACATGCCATAGGTTCGCCATCACTGGCCTAGACCCTGATTAAGGCACTACTCCCTCCAACTGCTAGTCTCATGAGATGTGGAGTGATATTTGGTGATGTCACTACTGTGCTGCTCACCGTTGTTCTTATTGGTGGCTGCGATATGAGGAAGCAAAAGCCGCCTCCATATAGAGTGACAGTACAAGGCAGAGTAAGTCTGTAATAAGGAAAAATCAGCTGCAGGGAGACCATAGGCAATGCTGGTGCTTAGTCCTTTGCCCTCTGTCTGGCCTATGCTTTCAAGCACAGCTTCTAAAGTTTAGTTCCTCTTTACGTAGGTTGTTGTTTTTCCCAGAAAGTGTGCCTAGTGGAAGTGGGGGTGACAATGCTTTTGTGATATCACATAAATGGAACCTGGAGCTTATGACAATACAGAAAAAGAAAATGCCAATTATAGAAAAGACCCAAGTTCTACCTTAAAATATGAACTATTCTTCAGTTTGTTGCCAAAAATAATTTCAAATTTCATAAAAAATAACTGCTGGAGAACAAGTGTTTATATCTAAATAAAAATGTTTGCTTCAACTGCTGGGGGACCTGGAAGAGGACCCTCAAGCCCAGGTCTCTCCAGAGGTGAAGTGACAGCTATACACTTGGCAACTATATTCAGGCAGTTAGTCCTCCAGCCTGTGGGAGTGCAGTCCACATTGCATGTGTTCCTGGGAGAAGGTGGAGAAGGTACACACTTCTAGGCTGAGAGGAAGATGAAAGCCAAACCCTTCCAATGTGGCAAATATTTATTTTGTACATTCCTCAGCTCCATCTGGTGGCCATAATGCTATTTGTTTAATATTATTACATTTTACTTGAAGAGAAAATATTCTAAGAATGTTTGTTTTTGCCCCCATTCGCACAAACCAAACATTCGCAGAGTCTCGCAGGAGAATTGGCTCTGTAAATTGTTTATGAATACACCGCTAACTGTATAGGACAGGTTCCCTTCCTGCTGCTCAGTTGACCCTACATTTTATACTGGTAACACTGAACTTCCACATTATGACCCAACTGTTTTCACAGCCAAATCTATACAGTTTTTTTACTAAAAATTATTAAAGGGCTGAAATTGTCCATTTTCTATAAGTGAATATAAATGCTCAGCATTTCCATTAGGGCACTGTGGCTTTCAGCTGCACCTCTGTATACATTCTCACATTAATTTAAAAACCCTAATATATAACAATATCGCTCTATGTTCTTATCGTGAAAACAGAATCCATTCACTGCAGACATAAAACTCATCCGTTTTAGATAAGAAATGAAATCTCAATTATTCCATTGCAATAATTTGTATAATAATGGTGATGGCGTATTTTTCCAGTACAGTTTGAATTAAAGTGTAGATCTATAAGTACACGTGCAAGTGTACTAATTAACCTTGTCACTTTTCCTGCTAGCCTAATTAACCATTTTACAACTAGCTGAAGCCATTTCACCATAGTGGTTGTTTTGTGTTAAGTAGCCCTGTCACTGTTATTGGAACTAAGTCAATTGTCATCTCCGCTGGGTCAATTAGTCATGTTTCTGTCACTAGCACTAATAATTGAACTGACTGCTTACAAGGGGTAGACACAGTTTTCACATCCTTTTGCTATTGTTAGCAGTATTTAAATAGTATGAGAACAAAGGCAATGTAAACTGTAATATTTCTAGATAATCCCATAATAGATGGACAGACATACCTCCAGACATATAAAACAAAAAAGGCCACTGAAACACCAACCACTCTCTTTCATTTGTGTGGCAGATCACACCTTTTTTCTTAAGCCCTGTTGGGTGTGTAAACCATGACTCACCAAGCTAGACATGTATAATGAGATAGATAGTTTGGCAGTGGGAGGGTGACAAGTTTTATCTTATAGGGTGAGCATTTTTTGGAATAGACCACAATAGTGTAAGTCTCCTGAAATCTAAGAAATCCATGGCACGTTTGGAACAGAAGATGAACTGCGTGCACATGGGCACAAGATGTAGAATTACTAGTAGTCTCCAACAACAATTTTAAGAAGTTCTAAAGTCACAGCATATTCTATCCTGTTAGAATTTCAACATTGTAATAGGAATACATTCTATAGTTTATTTTGATAGTGCAATCAAATCCCATTCATGTAGTGAGTGCTGCCTTCTGTCTACCCATCACTTTCAACAATTTCCTGGATTCCCAATGTGCTTTGCATCTCTTTCCTTGCAATATCACTTTCTCAAGACGACATGTCTCATTATTATTATATTATACAGGATTTACCATATTTTTTGCTCCATAAGACGCACTTTTTTCACCCCAAAAGGAGGGGGAAAATGTGCCTGCGTCTTATGGAGCGAATCCCGACGCCTGAGACATGCAGTTTCGGGCGCCGGGCGAGTAGTAGGAGCCACGGCAGCGGCGATCGAGTTCAGCAGTAGGAGCCACTGCTCGTTTAATACGAGTGATCTAATGAGATCACTCGTATTAAAACCGAGCAGCGGCGACGATCGAGATTACCATAGAGTAGACAAAGAACGGACGTTCTTCGTCTGCTCTGTGTGATCACTGAGACCGTGGCGCTGTAATCACAGCGCCACCTGTCTCAGCGGTCACTAACTGCAGCTTCTGTCACAGCTTCTGTCATAGAAGCTGTGACAGAAGCTACAGTCTGTCGAGTGCTCCATAAGGCGCGCCGGACCTCCCTGCGTCCTATGGTCCGGTGCGTCTTATGGACCGCAAAATACGGTATATAGCACCAACAGTTTGCACAGTGCTTTACAATATAAGGAAGACATTACAATTACACTACAAGTCAAGACAAGATGGTAAGGAGGGCCCTGACCATGAGAGCTTACAATCTAAAAGATGCATTGCTTCCGGCAAGCAAAAAAAATAAAAATTGTCTGGAGTTTGAAGTTTAGAAACTTGTATGTTGCCTTGAGGGTATCTAGCTCTGAAGTGAATTGGTTGAACTCCCCATAGGGATGCACAAGTATATGGGGTATATGGTATCTCGAGAGGATACCATACTTTAGAAATGCAGAATTCTTACCTACATATTAGGACCTTGACAGTGTGGTAAGTTGTATGTGGTAGGTTAAGAACATATGGACATTTTGAAAAATGGTCCACAATCAGCAACAATGCAAGCCTTCTAAAATCAAAAACATCCAAGGGTATGTTGAAACTGAGAACACATACACACAAGATGGACAACTACTAATAGTCACTAATAACATCTGAAGTGACTAGCCGAACAGTGTTCGGCTCACTTCACTTCTGATCGGTCATTCACTCGGCTGCCCTCGGCAGCATAGTGAATAGACCCCTAGGAGTGATTCAGGACAAATGAACAAACAAAAAGGGGACAAAGGGGAAGTTGTAGTCAACAGAAACCAGTAAGGTTTCATCCTTAATTTTTCATAAATTAAGCAATAATTCTAATTGGCCAATTTAGCAACCACTTTTTTCTCATTTTCTTTCTTCAAAGTTTAAAGGGTTATTAAACTCTCAGGCTTTGCATATATCTACTGATTTTTTTATTTTTTTTAAATCCCCTTGCAACAGGTTTAAACTTACCAGTGTCTTCGCCGCGCACTCCCATCAGAAAATCTGAAAATTCTCGGGCGGCCACAAAGGATCATGGGGCGGGCGCATGCGCAGTTCAGATTTTCGTACGGGACACGAGGAGAGACACAAGGTAAGTCTATGGACAGCGTGCACCCGCATGCAGACACCATGCCAGCAAGCACAGAGGAGTCAGCGCTGGATCGGAGATCCGCAGCAGCACTGGAGAGAAGGCTGAAAAAGACAGGAAAGAAGAAGATCGGATTAAGAGACATCATTTAAGGTAAGTGCTGACACTAACATTGAGGGGAGGGAAAACTTTTTTAGACTTTAATGTCACTTTAACTGCCTGCGTGCCAGCCGTAGTAGAAAAACGGCCGGCCCGGAGCTCTCTAGATATGAGCGGGCGTCTTTAGACGTCCGCTCAGACACGCCCCCTCGCACGCGCCGCTTGGCGCATGCGAGCAGGAACTACCCGTTTTTTAAAAACAGGCAGCAATGCCTGTTACCATACAAGCGATCCGCAGGCTTTAGAGGCGGCGGATCGCGTGTATGGGGTGCCGATCGGTGTGTGTCCCCCTCAGCGCCCCCCGCCGTTGTCCTGCTGACCCCGGGACTTTAAAAAACTTTTTTAAAGTTCCCACCCATACATACATGCATGCAAACATGCGTCGGGGGCGCATACGTGCAAAAATGACGATTGCGCCCATTACGCCGCACATGTTACATATCGCCGCGAACGTCCGAGTGAGAGCAATAATTCTAAAGCCATCACTCACTGATAACACTAAACTGATGAGCGGTAAAAGCTTTTAAAGTGTCGCCTATGGCCAATTTTGGGTATGGTAGTTTTCTACGATTTCGCGGGTGCGCGCAATTTTAAAGCTTGACATGTTTGGTGTCTATTTACCCGACGTGACCCAATCTTTTATATTTTACCAAAAAACTGGGTAATAATAAATGTTTCCTAACATAATGTAAAACTTTTTTTTCAAAATTTTCTGTAATTTTTCCTAATTATAATAAAAAATAAAAACCCCAGTGGTGTTTAAATACCACCAAAATAAAGCTCTATCTGTCCCCCAAAAAATGGGATAAAATTCATTTCAGTACAGCGTTGCATGACGGAATAAACGTCAGTCAAAGTACCGCAGGGTTGAACACTGAAAAATGGCCTGGCCAGGAAGGGGGTCTAAACATCTGGTCTTGAAGTGGTTAAAGGAAACCTTTCTGAGAGAAATATGGAAGCTGTCATTGCAGATTCCCCATTCTACAAATACTAGTTGTCTTGTTGTCATTGCGAACCTCCTGCTTCAATACCCAGAACACTTATGCAGATGAGGAGCTTTGACTTTTCGCTGACTTTTTTGATCTGCAATCGTGTTCCAAGTAAGTAATTTAGAGTATTAGCCAGAGGATCGGTATAACAGATAGGCAACAATTTTTTCAGCAGGAGGTCAGCAGTGGCAGCCTCCATATTTCTGTCAGGAAAGGTTTATTGAGCCAGCTCTTTTGTTGCTCATACAACTATGTGTCTTAGAGCTGTCTTGGTTTTAAAGCAAAAACTCAGTGTAAAAATTCTGCTTCTTGAATGTATGTGGCGACTAGTTTTTGGTTAATAAATGGCCAAATTTGGTCTTTCTGAAGAATTTCTAAACCTTAACAATTAACAATTTTGTCTCAACATCAAAATACAGGGGGGGCTTCTTTTATACAGAATATAAACCAAAACTGGATAACCAAAATAGTGTATCTCTACCTAACGTTAATATCATAGGGGATCCATGGTATGCTTAGGCCTTCTCCTAATGAAAGTATCAATCACACGAGGTAAGGAGAAGTACCCAAATGCCCCTTCTTATTTGTTTTTTAATTCTTTCACATGTCTTATGAATGTAAGAGCTCATGTGCGGGGGGCATTAGACACAGACGTGAGTCAGATGCAGCATGCTTTCATTTGCTTCTGAATTGCTTTGACTGGCTTCCGAGTTACATTGAGATGTTTCGGAGGTGCTTTGTGTTGCTTTTTCATCAACATAGACCAGGGTAAAAATGCAGTTTAGAAGCACGCAAATGTCTATGTTCATGAGTCCCAATATGCATGTGCAATAGTGTTTTCTTCACAAAACAGGCATTTTTTAATGGCATTTGCTGTCACCCATTTAGTTGCAAGTAATGTATAGTCTTTATCATATACTGCTTTCTTATACCTATACTGACAGTAAAATTAGTTAAATTCATAATGAGGAAATAGTCCATCTTTATATTTTTAAGCTATGTATTGAGAATATGTTTGAAATCATAATATCAAACTTGCAGCCCTGCAACATTAAGTATACATTATGGTACAGTCTGTAGTTCAAATGCACTGAGTGGGCTGCTTTTCATTTAGCAAAACTAATTATATTGTTAATTCAATTAGACTTCATACACAATAATTACAATAGGACAGTGCATCCTTTGTGTACACTAAAAATGGATTACCGAGACATTATCAGCATCATTCAAGACAAATCCTTGATCCTACATCTTGAAATGTGCACTGTGTTTTTTGTCAAGAAATAGGCTCTGGATTTTGCCATTATGCAGAATTATCTATTTCTATAAACAGACTCTAGGATACCATGACTGTCACTCATCACTGCAGCAGCAAGACAATAATGCCGATTTCAAAAAGACAATATTTCAAGAGAAACATTATGATTTGTTGATCAGGTTAAACATATTTTCTACATGTATATTTTAATAGGAAACAAAAATATATGTTTAAGCAATAACGTGAGTGTGAATGCAGGGAAATAATGACATGTGAATGAAAACCTCCAAGATGCAATTTTATTAAATATCAATTTACCACTTTCAAAGACTAGAAATATCATTAACTAAACATGCTATGTAAATACAATTGTGATTCAAAACCAAGTCCAGTAACCCACTAATCTATTTAACTTGACATATTAATTTATTGGTAGCCAGTATATATGAAAAACTACAAGGTTATATAAAAGAAGACCTAAAATGTGGAAGCCATGCCCAAATAAAGTCAAGCAGAGGACCGAGGATTGTTTTTAGGATCGCTGTTAATGGTCTTTCTCTGGACCGTCATACATTGGCTTGTTACACACTGTGAGCCTTACATCCTTATTGTCATTATGTGAGTGCCATTCTTTGAAGCATAGAGGACCACCCATCACCATCGCAAGGAGTAGAAGACCCCCAGGTTATCACATTGCCAGCCAGGCCTTCCCCTCTCCTTCTTGTGACAGTGCTAGGACCTTGCAATTGATTAATGAGAAGGAGGGGGAGAAGATTACATGATCACCAAGGTCATTCCAAAGGTTTCCAAAGGCACATGGAGCAAAAGGAGAGTACAATGAAGGTAAACAGAAGATGAGGTGGTGTTCTGCCTACGCAGGCTAAGCATTGAAAGTGTGATCTCTATAAATTACAGTTATGGTAAGATGGCTATATCTCGCAATCTTTGGCTGTGTAGGCAGACAGGACTCAATCCATAATGACACTTTGAGGATCGTTGAGAGGTTTAATCTAAACTGTGCAGATGTTAACAACAGCGAACATTGGATAGGTCAAAAGATCATAATTGGATCCACTCAGCAAAGGATATGTGGCTGAGATGCTGACTGGAAAATAATGAAGAAGGGTGGAGCTTTTGCACAGAGGAAAACCTGAACTATGGGGAGGGGTGGAGACAAATACCAGAGACAGATACAAAAATATATATTTAAAGGCATATCACAAAGCATGTATAACATGACAAGTGGGCTAGAAAAATAACATGTTATTTTGCCCTGAATAAGCAAAGTGGCATGTTCAATGTAAATAATCTTAACAGTCTATGGCAATGTTTTATAGTATGCTTGATCCTGTTAACTCACTGGAGGTGACTCTCTGTAGTATTTAACTGGTGTTTTAAAAAACTCAACATAATTGGTAGTCAGACACCATGTCATTAAAGTGACATTAAAGTTACAGCCCACCCCCCATGCTACTTTAAGGACTTACCTTAAATTATGCCTCTTGATCCAATCATCTTCTTCTTTCAGTAGTTTTCAGGACTCCCTCCAGTGCTGGTCCTGGTCTCTGAGACAGTGCAGACTCCTCGTGAACCACGTTCTCTGTCTGACGTGCACGCTCCCGGCTGCCTGCATTCACCTCCACTGTGTCTCTCTTCTCCCCACTGATGATCTCCACTGTGCATGCACGCACAGGCATCCTCCTGCACAGCCGCTTGAGAAGCTACATGTCTACAGCCGAGAGCGAGAGGCCGAGACACAGGTAAGTATTTACGTTTTTGGTAACTTTCTTATTTTGTTAAAATGTTTTTGCATATACAGTATCTACTGTTTGTTAGCAGCATTTTAAATTGTTCTCCTACCCTTCTTCCTGAGTGCTGCACATCTAGCTTTATACTTACCTTCAGCTTAAATCCAGTGATCTTCACTGTCCTTTCCTCTAAAAAATGGCTGCTTTGTATATATCATGTACTCTGTGGTCCCATTCATTTCTATCGGAAAGCCAATAAGTGACCACTTGAGTCTGCCATAAGTACGGCTTTCCCATAGGAAAAAATTTAGCTACAGCACATGCACAATGTAAAGCCTCAATTCCCCCTAGACTTACCCTTCTAATGCTGCTGTGTGTTTCCCAAGCTACACAGGAGGTGGATACCTGAGTGTTTTCTCTCCAGAATGGCACTTCCATATTCTAGTGAAAGCCAGGCATAATTGTGAGGTCCCCCTTTTGCTTGGCTACCACCTGCAACCAATCAGAACCTATTAGTGGTTTCATCTTGTAGGCTGGATTCTGATACAGAATAAGGACTTTTAGATCAGCTCCCTTCAACAGCTGAAAGTCTTCTCTGCCACTAGATGGTGCTGCTTTTCTGGACTGAATGATGCTGGCATTGCAGACAGGATACAGTGCACAGGAAGTGCACAGTTATTGTACACAAATTCACAAATCTTGTATAGCGCCAAGCACATCATGGATACATGAGAGTTCCTGCAAGTGTTTGTGTCTACTGACACCCATTCTCTGACACCGGTATCATTGACTCCCAGACACAGTATGGCATAGCTCACCAAGTCCTGATCTACTGATGCTGAATAAAACCAGTTAAACCTGAACTCCATGCATATAAAAGACACAATGTAGTTCTGTATTTATTTATAACGTATATTTTGTTTTAAATTCAGCTGATGCAAGTAGGTGAATCTGACTTGTTATCAGCCTCCTGTAATTACCAGTACTCAGAATGAAAGAAGGAGGGCAGAACTGGGATCCATTCAGGAGTGCTGCATGCAAATATGCTGCCAAAGAACATGCTGATAGAAAGAGAGTGCAGAGTGAAAAGGGAGATAACCGCATCAATCTGCTGCTGCTCTTTCACTGTTCAGTCAGCTGCCTGGGGCAGAGAGAGGATACCAATGCATTATTATTATTTTTTACTGTGCTGTGTGGCAAAATGTCTGTGAAGGTTCTCATTCATCCAGGTCATGGTGTATCTGTAAAAAATAAGTGAAGGCAACTGGACTTGCTGTATTTTCCTTGAAGACGTTTCACTGGACATCCGACCAGCTTTCTCAAATCAGAAGTGTGGCAAAGCTGTGTACATTTTTCAGGACTGGATGGACAGAAATAGAAATCCTTTGACAAGCATGACAGCTTTCGTATATGTATTTCATCTGTTCATTTAGTTGTTTGCCTGCAGTTCAGCATTAAGACTGGAAAGCAAAAGAGTGAAATGCTCTTGTCCTACATATTAAAGCTTACAATCTAAACTAAGAATTATTATGTTACAAACACAAGTATTATTAAGATTCTTATTGAGAGGTAACCTTGCTTTCAATTAAACACTTCCTCTTTTTAATCACAATAGGCTCTGTTGTTAGAATTATTCAAAAGGTCCCTGTCATTCTTTGCCTGTGGCAAAAATCTGCTGAAAATATTGTGCTTTATTATAACCCCATGGGATGACTTTACAGCTCTTCCTTCTCTAATGGTCCTTCCTTTTGCATGGCAAGCTTAGTTTTTTTGCAGGTTTAAAATTGATGATATGAGATACGGTACAAAATGAATATCGCACAAGCACGTTGCCTTGAGATTTTCAACCTATGAAACAGTTTCACTTTGATGTGCTCTACCATATCTGTTTTAAAGTTAAAAGGCAAGTCTGTTGACAAGAATAGAGGCTAAAAGTTTTAAACTCAACCTTAGCTAAAATAGAGTGATGCAGCTTCATTCAAGAACCTCATACAACAAAGATGTCAGCTACTTTCTAAAGTAAAACCTTTCAACCATACTGATTTTAATGTTCTTTATAGGTATTCTAGGTAGAATCTTAAGCATGGTCTTACATGTTCACTAATTCTCTTTCAATTAAACTGTATTATGGAGTGCTTGAAATTTTAGATTAGAATATCAAAACAGTGTAGTGTGAATTATATATTGTATGTGCCTCAGTTGTCAATGGTAAGTCAAAAGAAAGTAAGTCGAAAAATAAGGGACGCTAGGAATAAAGTAGGATTTACACATTAATATTGTAAGGTTCTCAAAAGACTTGGGTTGTGAAATTAAAGTGGCATTATTATAAAGATAACAACTTTTTTTATTTTACCCAATTTCTGGATTCATTATGAGGATTCATGGAGTCAGTTAAAAATGATTAAAACTGATTTTGGAACAAGGCTGAAAACCATGCAAGGACCACTCTTTCTAAACCATTCCAATGTATATGAACATGCATTGCTCTAGTCTTCATGGCAACATTGGGCTCTAGGGATTTAGCAATTATAAATTATATTTCTGTAAATATGCATTTCAGCTGCTTCCGGTGGGAAATATATTGGGTAGTCTTCTTGGTAAATTAGCCCACATGGCTGCACCATACCTTGAACCAGTTTGGGTACTAAAGACTAAGCCTTTACTCAATTGGAAATATTTTCCTTTTCTGGGAACCCCACTGGCAGCGCTTTCACTCAGCTGGAACTTGTGAATTCCAGTGGGACCACCCACATAAATTTAGAATTAAGCTTCATTGCAGATGAACTTGGAATAGAAAAAGGAAGTAGGTAGAATATCCAAAGAACCTTAACTTCTTTGGATGATTGGACTTCATCATGCTTGCCCTCACTCACAGCTGGCTGAAGTACTTTCCACAAAGCAGAGACTCTGATGTTTTCTCTGCACCAGGTAAGTAACTGTAGCAATAGATCGCCAAAGGTTCTAGTTTCTCTCCAGTCTAACCAGTTCTTATGCCTATAACCTGTGGGAAACATGGGGTTGACTTCAGCAGCTTCTCATTTCTCAGACATGAGGGCTGAGTCTGAAAGGCTCTTGAACAGAACTCAAGATCCTAGAGATAGGGCCCCTTTCATAAGACAAAATACTCTTCTAGAAGGTTGCTCCAGATGTTTAACAATTTGTCTAACCCAACCCACTGACCATACCTCCCCAGTGATTTACTTTAGATTTACTTGTTCCACCAATGTACCTTAAAATGTAGCCTCCTTCCATTTCCCTGTTGCCCACCCTGCTCTGCTAAAACAAAAGCCTTTACATTCATCATCTTTGGTCAAAGTTGCTTTAATGTTATTACAAATTAAAGAGGAACTATGGCTTCACATTACAAAAATGTGTGCTGCAGCACCTACTTATAAATGCCTCTGCACTTACAGTTT
The DNA here is from genome assembly GCF_000935625.1 of Nanorana parkeri. NCBI lineage: Eukaryota > Metazoa > Chordata > Amphibia > Anura > Dicroglossidae > Nanorana > Nanorana parkeri. The sequence continues at coordinate 3,960,653 of NW_017306279.1, read as the reverse complement.
TCCCCTAAGCGCTTTAGAAAAACCTGTTGAACCTGCCAGTGAAGCCCCCCCTAATGCAGCTTTCTGTGATGGTGTGGCAACATTGCTGCTCTGCTCCTGGTTTGGTTTTAGAAGAAACTTTATGATGATATTCATCTTGTTTGGAGCAGCATTTATTGGTGCAGAGGCAGGAGAGTTAAATATTTAAAATCTCTTTATAGGGGCAGGATTTTTTTGCCTTTAGAAATTGTTGACAGGGTTACTTTTTTCATTTAAAGAACTCTGGGCATTTGAAAAACTTTCTCCCTCAGTGAGGTTACCCCCCTTCCCCTCACAGCATCAGTTAAGGATGGAATAAAGAAGATATACTCACTTGATCCTCTATCCCGCAGTGGTTGGCACTGACCTCTCTCCTCCGCTCCAGCTGTGGAAAGTCCCTTAGCATCCTCACATATAATGCAAGTCAATAGACGTGCATTAGACATGATGATGTCAATGATCCTTAGACCGCTGGATCCCAGAGGAGAAGAGAATGTGCAGATCAGGTGAGTATATCTTTTTGTTACATCCCCTAGAGAAAAATCAGCACTTAACCCTTGCAGTGTGGGGATAGCCCCACTGCACTGGAAAGTTTCTAAAATTCCCAGATTCTTCTTTAAATCTGATCTGCAGCCACCCTAATAAAGATATATTGATATTTCCAATGCCAAGCTATGTTATGAAATCTATTAATTGCCTTAGTATTCCTAGGCTTTGTATTTTAAATCCCTAACAATTTTTCCCTACAGACAACCCATGTAGGGCAGTAGAGGAATGTCTGTGGCAAGCCACCACCATGCAATATTATTTTACAGACCATGTCGATGTTAAAGAGTAGATGGATGTTTTCCCAGGTTACACCCTAACACAGGTAATTATAATACCAGTCTGAGACGGTTCTGGAGCAGAAACTGAAGCCAGTAAAAGGTTAATAATTAATATGGGGGTAACATTTTGAGAAAAAAAACATAAGTCCAGCTTCATTACATAGTATTTTCTAGATGGCTACAGTTCCGCTCTAACACTTACATACTAGACAGCAAATCTATACAGTAGTCCTTTTCTTTTCACAGATGTGAAATTAGATCAGTTAAGAACATATTTAACTATAATACCAGCCTTTGGTGGACTGACCCTTGAAGAAAAATGTAGTGTGTCCATTTGACACATCTTTGCATTTTCATTGAACTAAATCATGAGATTTTCAATTAACATATTCCATATATTTTATTAGAATTTTGTAAGAACTGAGTGAGTAGCCTTTAGAGATCAAGGTTGTTTGTTTCAGCTTGTGTTGAATGCCACCATCAACTTTTTCTTGTATCCTTGGGAATATGAGTGATATTCTTTGTAAATGACAGCAGTAGTCTGCTGTTTAGGGACCAATGAATGTTAGAGTGCTTGTAAAATGCAAAAATGTTAATTATAAACATGGGAACTATTGTCAGATTCAAAAGGCCTGATTAGACAGCAGGGATATGGTGGCCTTGTGCTTCTAAAAAGTCGTATCATCAGAGTATCATCTGTAAGTCCTTAGAGCTAAAAAATGTGAAACAATAAACACAGCTCCACTTCTATGACTTCAACATGGAACTTTTAGTTAACTTAAAGTAACCCCATATACAGTAAATGTGGGTGTGCACAAAAAGAGAGACCGATTGTGTAATAATAAATTAATATAATACAAATCTGAAATGATTTAACCGAGAGTTAAACTTACCAACAGCTGATACCAGCCCGAAAGAACAGCACTGCTACCCATGACAGAACCAGACATATTCAGGGCATCCTTAGACATGTACATACCAAACACTACAAAGAAAACAGTACGCCAATCAATTCAAATATAGCAGATGTTCTATTTACAGTACATGCAGTATGTTTGCAAATTTACGCAGAAGCCACAAACCATTATTAGGTTGTGCAAATACAGATCCTGCTCTAAACAACATTGTACATTTTTCTGCATCCGTTCTCTTTTTCTTCCATTTGTATTTATATAAAGTGTAGTATAATATAAAAGTGAACCTGAACTTAAATTTAAACGCCTAAAAGATGTGCCTAAGAGTGAACACCACAAGATCCCTGCTATTATCTTTACTATCCAGAAATGCCTCTACAGTGCCCCTCTTCCAAGCAGTTAAAACCAACTGTATATGTGCCCCTTATGGAGTTTATTGGCTGATCCCTGACTATATCTGCAAGGGTTCAGCCCGTGAAACTACATAGTGAACACCACAAGATACCTGCTATTATTTTTACAATCAAGAAAAGCGTCTACAATGCCCCTTTTCCAAGCAGTTAAAAACAACTGCATATTTGTTCCTTGTGGAGTTCATTGGCTGATCCCTGACCATATCTGCAAGGATTCAGCCCATGAAACGATATTGTGCACAACTCAAGATTCATGCTATTATCTTTACTATCTAGAAAACTCTCTCCAGTTTCCCCCTTTTCAAGCATTTGAAAACTGGCTGATCCCCGACCCTATCTGCAAGGGTTCAGCATAAGAATCTATATAGGTTTTTATGTCACTTGGTCCACTAAGTTCCCTGCTTCTAGACTCATTTAACTGGATGGTGGATCTAGCATGTTACAATCTCACTGTAAAGTCTCTTCACAATTAGATTTATAAAAGAATGAATGGAGTGGTGAAGGGTTAGAACCCTTCGCATTTTTTTATAGCTGTGTCAGCAAGGGTGAGGGTCACTCTATCTGTTTGTCCTGGTGATTGCCCCAGGGCCCAAAATTGTAATTTTCACCAGAACAGGAACAGAGGTAAAAATATTTTAACAGGGACACTTGTTCCAGTGACAATTGGGGATTTCTATCACATCTTGATGTGTCTACAGGGCTGGAAGTAAAGGGGATTATCTGCAAAGGGACACACATGGGGTTTTTGGTATTCAATACTGCATCGAAAATGTAAAAAAAAAGTTTAGAAAAAATAGGCTTTAGATGTGCTTTACATTAGATAGTAAGATTAGATTGAAAGGAGGTTAGTCCATAGGACCACATCATGTGTGGCCAGCTTTAGACATTATCTGTGATCTGTGGTTTAAAAGTGAAAGGACAAAGTGGCAACCTGTTACAGAGTATAATTGGAAGTCTAAATACAGGGCATGGTAAATGCATGACAGCTGACAGAGTTATAATATCTGATGTCACCTGCTGTACAGCCAGCATTACTTACAAAATGGCCATGTTTTTTTATTCAACGCTGCAAGATGCTAGACCTCAACACTATAAATATAGAAAAAAGTGACTGACATAATAAAATTCTGAGCGCTGTGAGAGCTTTCAATGAACATAATTAATATCACAATCAATCATTTCAGAGACAACACAATGAACTCACATTTCAAATATGACTCATTTCCAAACATTATTTTTGTATGTAAATTATCAATTTCATCAGCAACTTGAGCAGAATAAACAATCTACTGCAAATTAAGTGACTTTCTGTCTCCACTTGATGTTGGAATGTTAGAGGCATTTGTAACAAATCTGTATGAAGCCTTGCTTTATATTTTCAGCAGTGCCACATAAAATGTGCTTATAAAATTACAATTCTGCTAGATTTATCTGCTGCACATATATAAGGGAGGGGAGTGATTATAAAAGAAGTCAGTGTGAATAAGTAAACCCTAAAACTAAAATCGGTCAAGCAGTACTAGATAGGACTAAGAAGTTATAGGGCAGGATAAGGCAAGAATGGTGAAAGACCAAGGCTGGGAACAGAAAAAGAATGGAAAAAACACAGGCTATGGTTCAAGATAGTGGAATAAGTTGAAGTTTAGAACAAAGCAGAAGATATCAAAGCAGACACAATGCTACGGTACCTGGCTGTGGGAGGGTCAGTGATGTTAAAGCCCCCTAAAGTATATCCAATCCCAAGAACAAAACATGCAGCTTGCTAGTCCTTGTGGTGTATAATTTGTTCTTTTTTCAATTCTTTTTACCTGTGATCCTGCCAGTAACACATTTGCTGGGCTAAGGTGATGTATATAGTGCTAACACTTTATGCCACACTGTACATTCTGTCCTACCCTCAAGGAGTTTGCAGTCTAGGGTCTCTATCTGGCATTCACTAGGATCAAGATAGACAGGAGCCAGTTAACCTACCAGCATGCCTTTGGAGTGTGGGAGGAAACCCTTGAAGACACAGGGAGATAATGCAAACTATATGCAGTATCCTGACCGGATTCGAACCAAAGACTCGAATGCTGCGAAGTAGAAGAGCTGACTACTGAGCCACTGTGCTGCCCTAATACACCTTCTGTTCTGGTACTCATTCATTTGTACTGTGAGGAACTTACATTTATAAAACAGTGATCACACTGATGTATTAGAGGATACAGTTAGACGTCGAGCAAGCAAATGAAACACATGAAATCTCCAAAGCGCTATATGCATCCAATTTATAACTGTATTTGGTGTCTATGAAATTGTAATTTTATTCTGTTCAATGATGTGTTGGTTGATTGCAATACCTATTGTGAGGATTCGCTTCCAATGGTAGCGCATTAAGGACTCTTCCACTCGCTTATGACCTCTTTTTAAGTGCTTCTGTGCCCACTTTTTTTGAATCCAACTCAAAAGTCCACACAGGTTTACCCTCACAGGGGTTTTCAAACATAACATACAGCTTTTCTTCAGCAAAAGTTACACTTTTCAGTCTCACTGACTTTAGGAAGGTCCTTTAACAAAACGTCTGGCCACACAGGCTGTATTCACACACTAGCCACACCGGCTTGTCCTTTGGCCTCTTGCCACACAGGCTGCTGTTTTTGCCACACAGGCGGATTGCCACACAGGCTGCTTGTTTACCACACAGGCGGATTGCCACACAGGCTGCTCGTTCGCCACACAGGCGGATTGCCACACAGGCTGTCTGCTCCCCAGGCCACCAGACACACAGTCTGGTTCTAGGGTGGGTTTGTTCTCGTAGGAGGCTGGGACCTCTTGTAGAGGACCTAACAAGCCAGCTAGCATCAGCTGGGCTTGTTACCTCCAAGCCTCCAGCCCTCTCAGGACTTCCCCCTAGAGGACAACCTTTTGTATAACACCTGTTATTCTAACTATAGTTAGAATAACTGTCAATAATGGAGAGTCTGCTGAAGTATAATAAAACACTTCAGCATTCCTACATCACACCTTTCATTTCTTTTGATTGGGTTGGCTCAATGACACCCTCTAGAACGTCAACAAAAAGTTGCTGCTAGGGGATTGAAACTATGAAAGAATACTAATAGTCATTTATAAAAGTCAGTGACTCAAATTCGTCAGATTGGATTTACTCTGCAAATGAATTAGCCTCTCCACAAAAACAAAGACCAGTGAAATTTGTGAAGTATTTTTTTCACTTTAAATCACAATTTTTTACTTTTGCTAATTATATGTTTTGTAATATCGTTATCACAGAGCACAAACTGTTCTGTGATAAATTACATCACATCACTCTTACTGTGCAGGCTAAAAAGCATTTAGCCTGCACAGTAAGAGCCACCAGGAAGCTCACCTTTGTTGCAGGAGATCAGATTTTTCTGCATTGCACTTTAATGTATGAACAATGTTTATGTATTTCACTATGAAACAGTCCATCATTAGCAAAACATTTTCTATGCATGCCAGTGTCCCCAGTGCATTTTTAAATTTAGGCTTCTTTTGAATGGCATACCTGTAGGCCATGCTCGCCCTTTTCCAAGCCTGTCAGAAAAACTCCTTGATAGGCAAGCCTACCCAATTATGCCTAGGCGACAAGATGTGCTGGACATTGGAAACAGTGAGCTCTCTCTCCGTGTAACAGTTGAGCTCTCTCTTAGTAACAGTTGAGCTCAGTGTTGTGCAACAGAGGGAGAAAGAGCAAGAGTGCTGCACATGAACAAGTTTTGAGTGAGCCAGAGCACTTGTTTATACAGTGCCAAGGGCGCACTTCCAACAGGGGAGAGGGTTGCCTACCTAGTAGGGGTTTTTTGACAGGCTTGGGAAAGGCCGCACATTGCCCAAAGGTGTGCCAATCAAAAGAAGCTTCTATTTTTTTTAAAATATACAGTTTTTTTACAATGTACCGAGGATGCTGAAATGCGTGGAATTTTTTGCTAAAGGTGTAATAACTCCTGAACTTCAAAAGAGTGCACTTTATGTTAATTCTTCTGTTCTAGGACTACAAAAGCCAGCAATCTTGGAGTGTTAGGCAACACTGAGATATGCAGTGCCAGCTGATATGTCACAAGGCCTAAAGCTAATAATTAAAAATCTAAATAAGATCCATGTCAATTTCCAGACAATACCGAGCAATGATTTGTCAATAAAAATGTGACAATTTTCATTTAGGGATTTATTTTACACAAATAACAAGGACTGCTCTTCAAAATCAAGAGTAAAATCACTAGACATGATTTACAGTCAATTAATATATTTAATTTAAATTATAAAAGATAACACTCACACAGTATTTCCCCAAAAGAAAGCCATTTCAAATGTCAGTTAAAATTGAAATTTGGAAATAAATCTTCAACATCCTTATCCCCAAATCAGTGTGCACTTTTATTTAAGGTTAGCCTTTCATATTCTTCAATTGTCACTGCTTAAATCATATGTTAAAAAAATCTCAGCTGCAAAAACATATTTCCAAGTAAATTACATTTTCTTACTATAAGCAGAAGCTGCTTTGATTCTGTGCTGTAAAATAAATACAATTTTGACAAGAATTAGGGATGTGATAAGTTGCTGGGAAGACTTGTGGACTGTTTTTCTTAGATTCAGATGCCTCGCTGTGATTGAGATATTAGTGCTGGAGGGGGTGTAGCAGAACTCATATTTAAGTGGTTACCAGCATTGGCAGTTACATATTTAAATGGTTAAATAAATCCTATCACCAACCTAAGAAATTGCAGGTAAAAACGCAAAAAACAAGACATTGAAATGCTTATTTGCAGTGTTTTCTTTTCCACAAACTATTTTTTTTATTCACTTGCCTCTAAACTTGTTAGCAAATTTGACTTCTGCGGGAAATTAATTTCCATAGCACAGTCCCCTCTCTACTTGCACATTATAGCCATCTCTTGCCCAAATAATCTTGTGGGAAGATTGTTGCTGAAATGAATGGTCTGAACAGGGCCTCTTTAAAAAGGCAGGTTTTTGTCAACAAAAAGGAGAAACCTGTTTGCAAGCAGTTATAATGTTTATGTTGTTAAAGTGTATGTAAACCCTTACAATTATCTTCTCATATGTGCTACCTATTGGTAGCATCTTATTATATCTGTTTGATGGATGCAAAAAAATACCTGTTGAGAGGTAGGTGTTCTGTAGTCCTAAAACATTGTCCTAGGGTGACAAGACTAATTCTTTATAAATATATTACAAGTAGCAAGGGTTGTTACCCTTGGATAGGAAATGTGTTGGCATAATCTCCCAATTAAAAAAAACAAAACAAAAAACGTATACAGCCATCAAATCTAAGAAATGGTAAACTGCAATAAATGCAATTTTTGTTCCCAGGTTTAGATACATTATATTTTTCATGTTTAGCTATACTTTTCTCTCACTGTACTTGCTTTATAGTGAGATTGGAAATGTACATTTATCCTAGCATACTCAGAACCTCCACCTGAACTCTAGATGCCATCTAGCCACCCAAAACCTGTGCATATAATATGTTGTTATTATTGTTGTATATTGTGTCAAATGTTACTGCTATATGAAGAAACAACAGGTCACCTCCAAACCAAAGATATGCATCCAAACAATCGTCTTTTATTGACACATATTGTCACAAGGATGGTGATGGTTCGGGGCCGTACAGGGTCCCTTTATCAGGCTCAGCATAACGTCATACTGAGCCAGATGAAGGGACCCCACGCGGCCCCGAAATGTTGACATACTTGTGACAATATGCATCAATAAAACATATTTGTTTGGACACATAGATCTGGTGTGCTGGTGACATCTTGTTTCTTCATTGATTGGAGTGTCACCATCCACAGTCATTCTTATAAGGGGTTTACCAGTAAGGAGTGTGGTGGGATACCTATGTGAAATATTACTGCTTTGTCTCTAGTTTCCTCCCTGCTCTGCCAATTCAATTGAGCGATAACAAACTTTTACAGTCAGCAGTGCTCATTATTGCTCACAAAATTTTGAAACATGAATTAGCTCTGTAATTTAGTATGCACCTAAACTAGCATCACCTGAATTAAAGTGTAACCAAAACTAGTACCGTATTTTTTTTTTAAACAAAATTTTTTATTCTGTTATTGCAGACAACCCATGTCGGGTAAAACCACAACTTACCAAGATATTCAATACAAATAATACGAGGCTTTCTCAAAACTACCTCGACAGTTGCACCAGAAATAACATCTTTCCAACTTTCACAACATTCCCGTGCTGTTTGCCCCCATATCCATATACTGTAATCTTCTCGTATATATTATAACAATGCTCTATCCTATTTAGAAACCTCAGTTTGGGCTTCATAGCACCTCCAGTGGCCCCAACGTTCCCGACAATTTGTTTTTCAGATACCAGTCCGAGTATTGAAAGGGTTGCATTATGTCGGTCAGTTCCTGGTGGTCAAAGGTCACTGCAAGAAACTGTTTCCATCTCCGGAAGAATTTTTTAGATAGTGAATCGATATTATTTTCAGCATCCAACTTTTCTCTGAGGAACAACATTTTTAAATTCCGTCACCACACTTGAGATAGACGGGACCGCTGTAGTATTCCAAGATCGCATGATGCAGCGTCTGGCTGCCAGCAGGCATATGTGCAGCCAGTCCCCTCCCCTGCGGGCCGGCCCATTTGGGACTGCTTCAGAATCCGCAGGAATGCTGAATAGAAACAACATAGGGTCCAAGGTTGGAGTCCATTGGAGGACCGATGCGATGTATACAATCACCCTTGTCCAGTATTGCACCATATGGGGGCAGGACCACAGGCAGTGTGTTAATGTTGGGCGTGGCATACCACATTTCGGGCCTAGTACCGTATTTGAGTTTTGATCAGTAGATATAGGAGAATGAAATCATTTGGAAGTTTGTATTTTTTATATCTCTTGAGGGCTGTTTTGGTGATTTGCTGAGGTTTTGATTTCCATGTACCTGCCTGTAGATTTAACAGATCTACTAAGAATCACTCCATTCAGAAAGACAGATAATCATGATTCCTGAATTTTAGGATTCTGTAAAGATAAGACAAATCCACAATCAGGAAAATCCCACAATCTCCAGTTTTCCTATGTTCTGATTTGTCTGATGTGTGAAACAATTCTCTCGTCACAGTATACAGCTAGTGATTTTAGGCTAACCTTTCTGGTCCTTGAGCTAAACTGTATTTACGGAAGAGTTCAAGTTCATTCAGAAAGAAATTAATAACAAAAAGGTGGCTGAAGCTAAAACACATTCCAAGAATAATTTTGAAAATGTTTTCACGTATAAGGTGTGGCTAAAAAGCATTGGCATGTGTAACAGGCTAGATGTAGACTGAAACTGTACAGGAATAAATTTTTCCTTTTAATAGAACTTTCTCTGTTCACAACACGTACCATGCATACAAAAGAAGCTTGCCACCGTTAACTGAAAAAAGCAGAAGATCTAAAATATTCTGACTGACCCTGACCAATTTATTGAATTTGCTGAATTAATTAAGCCAAGCATATCAGATGTTTTATCCCTCAATTACTATGCTTAAAGAGAAGAGTACCATTCTGTTCTCAAAGAAGACAACAGTGGTTAGCAAAATCTTCACACCCAATACATTTGTCAACCATGTGGTTGTCTTGTGACATTACTAGGGTTTAAATTGGTAGTATTTTTCACCAGTAGCCATGCAGCACGTTTTGTTTATTAATGATCAAAATAGGCTTACATTAAAGGCGTACGCCAGTCAAACTCAAAATTTACAGTTGATATTTAGGAAGACATTTAAAAACTGCTTTACTTAAATTATCTGCATTTCTGTCCATTTAGTCCTGAGATTCACACAGCTCCATCAGCTTCTGTTACAAATAAGGAATACAGTGGTGTCAACTATACATCCCCAGTCTACTGAATGCAGTAGATGCAAGAATTAAAGCACCACACCAATTAAAATAGTCCAGATACAATGTTATTCCACTAGGGTCTGGGGACAATTGAGTTGAATAGCCAATATATTTCGGGGGTCCAAAAACACCACGTATATCAGGGCTTAGTGAGAGAAATCATGTATGTGGACTACATTCTCTTCAGCTTGAAATCTGTATTGAGCTGTGATGGGAAAGCTGCTGACAAGCCAGAAGCTTTCCCTTCACGGCTCAATACAACTTTCAAGCGCCAGAGATTGTAGTCCACATACATAATTTCTCTCACTAAGCCCTGATGGAAAGGGTGTTTTTGGATCCCTGAAATACATTGATATTCTACTCAATTGTCCCCTGACCCTAGTGGAATAAAGTTGTATATGCACTATTTTAATTGGCATGGTGCTTCAATTCCTACATCTACTGTGTTCACTGTCAAGCCAAGGATACTGTGGAGACCCTTAGGCCAGTGACTTAATCACTATTGGATAATAAAAAACAGATCCAGCACTCAACTCTTTCCACTTGCAAATACTCACAGCCTGCTGAATGGATAGTGAAGGAGAAGCAGCAGAGTGATGGGATCATCTCTCTGCTCTCTCTTCCTGTAAACTTGCTCTTTGTCAGCACATTTACACAGAGCACACCTGAATTCCCTCTAGTACATCTCTTTCCTCTCCCAGTCAGGTGTAAACGAGACTGATACAAATTCAGGTACTTGCTTCAGTTTCAGTAGAAAAAATCATTATTTATGAATAAATACAGAGCTGTAGTAATTTACGTTTTTTATAACTACATGGAAGTAAACCCGTGCCCAAACTATTTACACTAAAGTATTAACATATTCAGAGCAAGCAGTCAAACACTTTAAACCAAGCCCTCATTTACCTCTGTAGCTATAGGCATTGTGGGAAAAATCCCCTTCAAATTTCACAACACAGGCAGTGAAACAGCCTAGTAGGGATGGGGTTTGGGTCATTGCAGGATTGGAACTTTGCATGTTTGCGTTCACTCAGATGGCAAGTTTTCAATTACTCTCACTAGAGCACCAAAATTAACTCCCCATAATGACGTGCGATGTACTGTGAACTATGGTCAGGTACAATGCTGTACCCAATAATGTGTTAACATTGTGCCAGCCCCATCACTATTACTAGAGAAGCCGCCCCCAGGACGAGCTGTGTCGGCCGCACGGCGCCCTTGTTGCCATGGCGCCCTGTGCGGCCGCACTGCTCGCACACCCCTAAGGCCGGCCCTGCATTCAGCTCTCCCATCAGCCTTTTTTCAGTGTGGGTTGCAGTTAGTGAGGGGCAACCTGACAATGAGTGATTGTAGGGGGAGACAGTAAGTGGTACTGTACTGTGCTAGTGTTCTACCACAAAGCTATACATTGATATATACAGTGCTATATTCAGAGCTGTATATTGCCACTGATACATTACAGTGAATTTCAGTGTGTTGGGCTACAGAGAGTAAAATGTAACCTCCCCTTTTTGTATTCAGTGTGAGTAGACCCAACAGGCTGCTTTTTTGTGTGTGTCGGTAACATGTTCTGTTGTTTTGCTGCTGTTTCCCTTTCTTTGGGGGGGGGGTTGCGGGAATTTTAATGTTGCTGAGTATATGCTGAGTATATGCTAAGTATAGTAGTACCTCTGCTTTCAGTTATTTTGTGTAAGTCATTAGTCAATTTCCTAAGAAGGGAGCATCTCCTCATTAGCCCTGTTCTAGGTGGAATCTAGAAGATATATTGTCCACACACCATTCTGCTTTGGAATATCATCTTTATTCACATTCCGTTAGCATGAAGTATAGTTCTAAGTGGAGGCACTGCCAAATTTATTTTAAAAACCCATTCTTCCATTCAGCAAAGGCACTGGCTCACATAGTTACTTGCAGGTTAGTGTCATAGCCTATTTGGAGAGGGCGGTTTCATTTAACACCCCCCCCAAAAAAATAGGACGACACTTTTGTATTAACAAAGTGTAATTTATATTTTTTATAAGAAATAACTCATCTCTCCTTCTTACATTGCTGGCTAGTGCCCCATCAAGCTGCATACATACTCTCCAGCCACTGTGCTATATGTCCGGCTATTGTCTCTGGAAAATGACACTGTAATTTTTATTTCGGAATGACAACCGCCTCATTTCTGAAATGTGGATTTGTGGTTGTGAGGTGTTTTGGTGCACTCTGTGTTGACATTTTATTAAACTTGTATACAATACAGTGTGGTACTTATAATAAGATCACAGGTTATGCTATGAAATTTGCCTTGCCACTGTTTGACATTTTTTTTTAGATATTCCTTTTAGCTTTCAGGTATATTCTTAGATCTGTTGTGTTTGCTACTTCTACGGCTGAATTTTGGCCTATTACACCTACATTAAAAAATCTGTTGTCTTTGCAAAATATACCCAATAAATACCTTTTTGAGTGGAAATCACTCATATGGGGTTGTTGCTGCTGTTTTTTTTGTATTTGTATTTTTTCCTTTGTTTGTGTGTTTGTTCATTGTTTGGATACTGTCATCTTTATTTTACTTTTTTCTTTCGATAAAAAAACATAACATTATTAAGTTAATAAGGGGCATTTCTTTGACAGAAGAACAGAACTTAAAGGAGCTTCTGTAACCCACAGGATTAAAGGCTCATTGCACTGTTTAAAATGTAAAAAAAATCACCATAATTTTGTTTTTCTTGTTGAATACATTTAAATTTACTGATTTTCACCAACAACTCTGGAAAAGTAGAAAAATACATCTCTCAATTTCGAGCATCTTTAGCTGTGACTCATTCAATGAAAGACCAAAAAACTGGCCTGTTTTTGGCTTGAAATTTCTACTTTAAAACTATATGTAAATGCATCACTTGTAAAACATGTTTCTGATAAAAGGCATTTATATATGAACCACATATACAGTTTACAGTATATATATTTCACCAAACAGCTAAGAGAAAACTATGTTCCATGTATCTCAATTTTGAGTAAACGGCAACCAGCTGAACCTCCCAAAAGCTTCTTAAATCTCTGAGTTTCCAGTAAAAAAGATTTATGTGTCAAAGTCCTTAGCCATGCCCACCTGCCCTGGTTACTCTTTCTTTTGAGTTCTTCATTTATTTTCCATTGCAGGGAATACAGCTGAAAGAGTGAGACTTTGAGATGAGTCAGGAGTTTACAAAAAATATAAAAGCTATTGGGAGAATGAGCTCCCTGTTCAAGCTCTCAAAACACATTTTGAAATCACTGAAAATTACATGATAAGTAGATGAAGTGACCTTGTTAATATGCATATATCAATATAGAGTATCTGTGAATAACAGGAAAATTACCGCACAAACACAGGTACTGCCATTCAGCATGTTTATTGATAGATCTTCATTCCCATATGACAGATGAGCAAGACTATAACATGTTTAACCTCACAGTCTTAAAGTAACACCAAACTCAGGAGTTAAATCTTAAAAATGCATTTAGGCGTTTTAACTATTAACAAAAAATATTATTTGTGTATCACTCAGCTGTAGATCCTCAAATCATCTCTGAATCGGTGCTGCCACTGTCCTTCCTTCTGGAGGGTGGCTACTTTGTTCCCCATGGTCCCTGTGTGTGTTGTAAAGTAGCCATCACTCCAAGCGTGCTCCTGTAAAAGACTACAATCTCAATACAAATTAGTAAATTAAACGTTAGATTGTAGTCTATCCAGCGGTGTATTAACATTTCGTGCTGCCCTAGGCAAGATGAAACTCGGCGCCCCCCAGCCTGCACAGCCACAGACCAGTCCTGACCCCCTCCCCCCTCCATCAGCCTGCAGAGCCATTGATCTCCCCCTGCACACAGACCCCCATCCCGATCCTGCACAGCAATTTATTTTTACTGACCTGTTTTCTTCGTTTGCCTCGCGGCAGATACGCCCCTGAGTCTATCACAGGAGCGAACTTTGGGCGGTGACTACTTTACCACACACACAGGGACCATGGGAAACAAAAGTAACCACCCTCCATAAAGAAGGACAGTGTCAGCACCAATTCAGAGATGATTTGAGGATCTACAGCCGAGTGATACCCAATTAAGATTTTTGTTAATAGTTAAGGTACTTAAATATATTTTTAAGGTTAAACCTCTGAGTTTAGTGTCACTTTAATTAAAGTATATGTGAAGGTATTTATTTTGTAATCATGGCTAGTTAAAGACACATCATTTGTTACCTGTTTAAAAAAAGGAATTGCTCAAGTAGCCTGAATCATAAATGAACTGCAGTGTTTGTAGTGATTTAATATTCATTTTAAAATGCTATTCAAAGAGTTAAATATGACAGGCGGGCAAAGTCCTGTGACTATACTAAGGTGGATAAGAGCTGGTGGAGATCAAGGAGTAAAGGACAGAAGTCAACATGCTGTAAAATGCAAATTTTTAAACCTGACCTGGACAACATATATAATTAGTTATACAAAGAACTGGTACAATAAAAGTTACACTGTGAGATAAAAGACCATGAGTCCAGTCTCACTGATCAAGCTATGCTTGAGCCATTAAAGTGACACTGAACTCAGAAGTTAAATCTTAAAAATGCATTCATGACCTTAACTATTAAATGTAGTTTGGCTGTGGAACCTGAATTGGTGCTGACACTGTCCTTTCTTCTGGAGGGGGGCTACTTTTGTTCCCCATGGTCCTTGTGTGTGTTGTAAAGTAGCCACCACTCCAAGCTTGGGAGACATTAGATGGTAAGCTCATGGTCCCTCCTAACCATCTTGTTTTGAATTGTATTGTAACTTTAATGTCTCCCTTTTATTATAAAGCACTACACAAACTGTTGGCTCTATATAAATCCTGTATAATAGTGTTAATAATCAGCTGCCACTGAACTGTGGATTAAGGGTAGTATTACTGAGTTTAACAATCTTTGTTTTTAAAAAACACCTACATATTATTTATGGACGAGGGTGTGGGAGGTTGTGGGGTAGATAGACCCTGTCACCAGACAATTAATTTCAACAACATTCTTTCCATAAGATCATGTGTGCATTTAATGGATTTTAGGCATGTTATTTACCTGTAAAAGCCATTGATTGCTGCTGGGATGCAACCATCTTAAATGTAATGTCAGAAGCCCTAACAGACTCAGAGGTGTAACGCCTCTGCTATGCAAGCCTAGGATCGCAACTGCGGAGAGGGTACCTCACCGTTTGTGCAGTAGACGGTCTCGTAATAAACTCTCTCAGCAAGATAAGCAAGATAGAGAAGTGTTAGAGACCTATAACATCATGTGAAGCGTGGTGTGAAAATAGGGTATGTGGTAGTTCAATAAAGGTTGGAGGTGTCAGGGTTAACTTGACAGAGTCACTCTGTGGTGAGCTCAGGTACTGCTCTACACAAGGTATATGTCTATACTCTCAATATGGATGTAATAAGGTAAGTCCCAGGTGTGGGAAACGGTGGAAGATAACTTATTCAACTTGTACACACTTTGTTCATTCAGAGAGGTATGACCAGTCCATGCATAACATCACTATGGCAGTAGTGGCATTATTTTCAACTTGTATACCCTTTGTTCATTCAGAGAGGTATGATAAGTCCAAGCATTGTAATAACATCAATATGTCAGTAATGGCAGTATTGCCTCAGATACTTGCGCTTATGGAGCTTCAATATGGGTCACCCCTATGGGCAGTTGTGGTGGAGTCTAGCTGACCCCAATGCATCGGCTCTGGAGGATCCGGGTAGCAATAGCCTGTCGGGCAGTCCTGCAGTGTGAGGGTCACCCACGGTGTGGAAGCACAACAGTGCTCGTCTGGGTCTGCCTGAGCGGTCTGCGGTTGCAGAGCGTGAATCTTCGGCGTTCACTGTTACAAACAGTAGGACGTCGAAGATTCGTTTGGCCGCGTCTTAAGAGGCCTCCTGCGCCAGGAGGAGCCAGAGGGAGCAGCTATGCCCCGTAATGCGCATGCGCGGTCCCGGATCGCGGTCCCGGGACTGGACAAGGTAAGTTTCTTACAAGTGGTGTGACTCTATAGTATTTCCCTTTGCTCTTCCCCCAGCAACTGCATAAAGGGTCATATGGGGGGGGGGGGGGTGAGGGAAGGGGAGGAAGGAGCTGGGCCAACATAGACAGTACGTAGACACTTCTAGAAAAGGAAAGTGCAATTACTTTTTAGGGAAAGGGGAAACTATGGCTGTGCTAGGGAGATTAATTACTCTTTCTGAAGTGATTGAATTCCCTTGCATGTTTAATTGCAAGTGAATAAAAAAATCTGCAAGTAAGCATTTAAAAAACTTGATTTTTCTGTGATTTTCTATGCAAAGCCGGTGACGGGGTCTCTTTAAAGCCTGTCGTAGTTCAACTTCAAGTTGTCTTAAAAAGATGCAGTGTTTAATTTATTAGCAATTTCCTGAACTCCAGAAATGGAGATCGAGGGGATTTCCAATACAGAACCTTTAACTGTGTTAGGAAAACAACAAGCCTAAATCTTTTCAGTCATAGCATGCGTAAAATAAAGTCTGTTACTTTCTTCCAAAATACCGCTATTTGCTGATAACACAACGCCATGTGAGGAAAATCTGCAGGAATGTGTGTGCACTTCCAACTACCCAAATGTGATGTTGAATTAAATTGTTTAGGTTGCTGGGCATAAATAACATTCTATGTATTTAAAAACCAATTCAGCAATTGTTCAGTGCATATATATTGGGACTATTTATTTTCCAGAGTTCCTGGATTTTAAACAAAATATAGGCTTTAAGAAGAATTGCCAGTGAGCGAGCCTTGAATGGTTCTTTTTTCTACCAGTTGTTTTGGGTGCCTTCTAGGACATGAAAGGTGAAATTGCCCTGATGATAACTCAATTGCAGAAGAGAATTATTGCAGCTGCGTTAACCTGTCACATTCAATAGCTCATTTTGCATTTTATATTAGGTGATGTTCAAATAGTGTCACATATCAGACTCTTACGGCCAGGGAAAGTAAGATGTTACTTCAAGCTTTGTGATTGCAGGTAAATAAAATATGACAAAAAACCAAGGTGCCGGTTTATCAATGATTTACGGCCCTTTACATTATAAAGCTGAGCACCGCTTCTGTGTGGGTAAGAGGAGACCGTCTCATTTATCATGCGACTGCTGCCACTAGGCCTATGCCTATGCTGTTGTGGTTTGTGGACAGTAAGTAAAAATAAATGTATTTAGGAAAAAAGTAATTCAAGAAGATAAGAAATTGGGTGTTCCAAATCTCTAAATGACCCATTTGTGTAAAAACGTATGTGTGTATTAAATTTTACATAGATAGAAATTAGATAGATAGATAGATAGATAGATAGATAGATAGATAGATAGATAGATAGATAGATAGATAGATAGACAAGTAGATCAGTCTCCAACTCTCTAGGCCTTGGTTTTACCTCAGCCGGCTGTCAAATGTTAGCGGGTGCAGGGGTAGTGATGTGGAAGAATTTGGAAGAGCTTCACGGGAAACCTGAGTAAACTGATCACTGTTGGTTGGAAGCTGGGTATTTTGGTGGGGTATAGGGATGCATGGAGAAATGTGCTGTGTGTGTATTGAGTTTACATGTGTGGTAGGATAAACTGAGTGTATTTGGTAAAATGATGGGGTGTGATGAGTGAATCAGGGTGCAGAGTGGGGTTTAATGAGCATATTTATTGTGCATGGTGGAGTGCACTAAGGGTATTTATTGAGCATGGTGGGGTGTTGTGAGTATTGATGTGCACATTATGAAGTGCTGAGTCTAATGGGGTGCATGCTGTGCAAAACTAGTGGAACAAGGTACAGCATGTAGCATTTTAGCTGTATTTACATCAGCCTGCAGTGTGCTTGGGTTGCATGGTCAGTTTGTATTTGGGTGCATACTGCACAGTGTTGACATTATTGGGGTAAATTGTGCTGTGTGCTAAGTCTATTGAGGGGCATAGTGTGGTGTACGGTGCATACTGTAGTATCCTGAGTATACTGAGGTATTGGGTGTAGAGTGGTAACAGTGTGTGTTACGAAGTGTTGAGGGTAATGTAGTGAATGCTGCTGTTTGCTAGGTGTAATGGGTAACAAATAAGCATGAGTATAAGTCCTTATATTAGGGCTGGGTCGCAATCACTGGAGCCTGTAGGTACACAAACCCATACTTCCCAAAGAAAGCCTTAGGATCACTTGTTTTACATGGGACATTTTCTTGTTTAACTCTTTCTTACCCAGCTACGTATATTGTGTCTGTGTAAATAAAATTATTTTTGATGGCTGTTTTTTTTACTAAAGATGGGAGGAATGAGTAGTAACTGTCCAGAGAAAATGTGCTTTTGTAGTAGGGTAAGATGGTTTACAGGTGAAGACATAGCTTGACATACCTAGGCCCTGAACAAGGTATGAGCCAGGACTTCTGTGTTTTAAACCCATGTCCACTGTCCAGAATTAACATATCTAACTCCTCCCCTTGCAGCTAACATGCCCACCCTATTACCCCCATATACATAAAACCACCCTTCCCTTGCACCTGATACCCACACAACCTACAACCTCTATCACGTTGCACAGTGTGTGCCATACTTCCCACCTGACCCACATTTGGAGGGACTCTCCCTCTTTTGGAAACCAATCCCCCTGTCCCTCTATCTTTCTTGCTTGTCCTTCTTTATGGTCTTATGTACAGATATATATGAAAGGGTACCATTAATCTATCAAAATAGTTATTCTGCACTAAACCCTGCAGCCCTTCTTTTAATTATATTGTTTGATGTTTTAAAAAGCCAGTATAAAGGAAAAGTGATGGTGGAGAAAATACAATTGTGGGTTTAACCAATCATTTTTGGCATATTCATTTTTAATGGTCCACACAACTGGGTGCATGGCAAGGGTGCATCCATTGCCGAATACATTGTGCTGGAAGGTGTCTCTTTTTCTTATCTCAGAAAGTTGGGAGGTATGATGTCTTTTCTCCTCCAGGAAAAGTGATTTAGCTGCACACTTGCTGAAGGTGAGGGGAAATGGATATTGACATTAGGATATGGCTAGATAGGCTCTTTGGACCCCCCACTGGGTGAAGATAAATTGGGATAAGCTTAGCACCGAGGCCCATTTTTATCAATAATTATTTGCACCTTATTGGTGCAAGAACAAGTAAACTAATCAGCTTAGCAGGCGAAAAGCAGCACAAAAACAAATATTGGGGGGGGGATTTGGTATTCTAGAAGGTATATGAGAATTATTGTAGAGACAAATGGTCCACCTAAGAGACTATTTATCACATAAAAATAGTATACCTGCCAATCTCTTATACAGTGGTGGATTTATTAGTTTGATGGACATTAAGCCATCTGTCTGCAATCTAAAACTGAAAAGTAGTTAGGTCATGCCATACGAAATATGATATAAAACAAAGAGTAAGCCAACAAAAAAATGGCTTAACAAAAGACAATGGTGGGAATTTATCAAAACTGGAGCAGTAGCCCATGGTAACCAATCAGCTTCTATCTTTCATTTTCAAAGCTTAACTGAATAATCTGAAGAAATAAACTGACTGGTTGCCCTGGGCAGCTGCTCCAGATCCTGTCTGCTCCAGTTTTTATATATTCCCTCTATATTTTATATATTTTTTATTGATTTAGTCATAATCTTAAATGTATTATAATGCTGTGGTTGTGATCAGAAGCACCCAATCAAGACAGCCTACAAACATACTTATTATTATTATTGTTATTATTATACAGGATTTATATAGCGCCAACGGTTTGTGTAGTGCTTTATAATATAAAGAAAGACAATGCAGTTACAAAACAATTCAAGACTAGATCGTTAGGGGGGCTGCTTGTGAGAGCTTACAAAAGGGCTACATGGACTGAAACAGTTAGGATCTATTCACATGGGTGTTTATAGCAGGTGTTTGGTTAACATTTTGGAAACCATATACAAGTTATGTTATTACTGTTATTTGATCCCTTTTAGTCTGTTAAATACTGTATACCAATAAAAGCATTTTAATTTTATCTGTTCTATACGTCTGTTGATTTTGCCACAAATCTTGTGCAAATCAGTGCTCTCTGCCTCTTTCTGTGACTGTTATCTGTTACATTGTTCACAGCTTTCTCTAAGGACTACAGGGGGAAGGGTAGCTTATTGTAAACCTGTCCTAGTACAGCAATGCTGCTTTTCCACAGATACAGCACTGTGAGTGAGCGTTGTCACCCTAGGATAGGAAGTGTGTTATTGGCAGGATCAACAAGTGCAAATAAAGGGGACAAAAGCCTGAAAAAAGAAGGCCAATGCAGCCACCATATCTTAGGACTAGGAAGCTGCAATATATTAAATATTTGCTCTTGAGTTTTGATACACATTAAACTACTTCTATAAAGCTTTGCATATCTTGCTAAGGCAAAGAATTGTGTTGCTGCCACTGGAGCCTTCCCTTCCCTATCCTTTCCCTTCCTTGTGTGCTGATCTCTATGTGAAGTTCCTTCTGTTTTGCCTTTTTACTTACTCTGAACATTCATGAACCAGGGTTTCTTTGGACACAGACCAACATATGTGCTGCTACCTTATTTTTACCTATTTTAATTTTGTTGTATATGGTCCCAGTTTGCCCGCAGACCGTGTCTTGGGTCAGTGTGCTGGTGTTCTTATTCCTTTGCCTATCCGTTGCATATCATATATTATTGGTATGTGTTGTGTACCGGACACCTTAAAACTTAAAAAAAAACGTATTGAAAAGGAAAGCATATGTGTTTTCATGCCTTTTCCAGGTGCTCCTATTGAAGTCTACAAGGGCCATAATACTTGATGGTGTTTTTTGGAGCGATGGGTGTTTTGCTACAGGAGCCTGAGCATTAAGTCATGAATGGGCACCATAAAGACAATGCAATTTTTAATGTTGAGCTTTTCGTAGCTGCAGGTATAAATAGGGTCAAAATCAAGATCTACACATGTCACCTGCCTGGCTGTGCAGTGTGGGAAATCTACAAATCACAAGAGCAGCACAGAATTACATGTAAAACAATAAATATATTTCAACTGTATATATATCTATATATATATAGATAGATATATATATATATACATATATATATATATCTATCTATATATATATAGCTGTTTGCTCGGAGTTCTGCTATAATGAATATCAGGTCACAGTTGAGGAGGTATTCATACAGAAATCCAGCTCACAAGCTTTTTTTTTTACAATTTACGAAAATTACTTTGTCAGTAACTCAAATAACTTAGAAGTGCTGTGTCTTTTCTCTTGCTGGAATACTGGGAAAATCAAAGACAGCTGTAATAAAAAGGTGTCTCATTTTGCTGTATAGTCTACAGACCAGAAATTAGGTGACTTTACAGAGGTTATTTCAAATTTGACCCGAACAGAGTAAAAACATTGTAAGATATTTAGTAAGTGGAAGAAATATTGTATGCATTCTTTTACTAAATGAACTGTAGAGTTTTGACACTTCTCAGTTTGATATCTTACCAGTTAGGCATTTGTGTTTTTGATATATGATAACCTGTTTTTGTTAAATTTAATATGTGTTAGTTTCATATAAATGTGAATCTTTACATGCGTGAGGACCTGTTCACACCAAGCTGTTAAAGCGGTTATGTCAGAAAGAAGGTGCAGATTTTATTTTATATAAGACAGCCTTATTGCCATCTACAACCTCCGCAGCTGGTGACAACATACACCTTGCTCTTCCAGTTAATTTTTAGTCATTTTAAGGCCATGTCCCCTGGCCAGACAAACACAAATATTTCCCAGCACACTTACCAGCTAGCCTGAAAAAAAAAGCTTACACTGACTCCCAAATTGCATTAAAAACAGAGGTTTTAGTTGCACACCTTTTGCAAAATATGTGGAAGCCACACTGCCTCATCGAGGGTCCTCTGTGTAGTGTGGCCCTAACTCTAGTCTATGAGAGCCTCCATCTTAAAGCTTTTTTGTAGGCTAGCTTGTAAGGGAGCTGGGAATTTTTTGTGTTTGTACTGTGTCAAGCCTTTCCATGCACACCTTAATTTAAAAGCTAGTTATAAATTGATGAGTGTGGTTGCCATTTGCCCCCATGGCCAAAAAAGGCCCTACTATACCCTGGAGTCTGAGATGATCATGAGCAGTTTTAAAGCTGTGTTTAAAGCTGCCACCCCGGCACCTGTATGGTTATGGCTTTAGTGCATCCAAGCTGCTTTTCTGTCCTAGTAACAGTATAAAAATATATAAACACAAAACCCTGAGTATAGCTTCTTACTTAAACATGCTAACTTAAACGTGTCTATTTAATTACTGGTGATCAAAAAGCATCATTGGGAAGGCATGATGGGGATGCAGGGGTTGCAGAATTCACAGAATAATAATCAAGAAGAGTACCCGGGGTACAGTGGCAGCCAAGAATTGATCTGTGTGAAAGATAAAGATAACTTACTGTTCAGCAGTTTCCCATTTACACTTGAGCTTTTTCAAATGATACTGAAGTGTGGGGTTTTTTGTGCATTTTGTAGATATTTTCAGGTTTACGCATTTTTGTTTTACCCAATGGAAAGCTAGTTACTAGGAGAGGAGACAGCTGTTAGAGGCAAAGACAAATAACTATAAAAATAAACAATTCTCAAAGAAGGACCCCAAGTGAAAATGTGAAGTGAAAAACTTGTCTATATACCTGCGTAGGACTTCATCTTTTCGGAAGGAAGGGATACTATTTGTTCTTCTTGGCGGTCCCAAAAAAAGTCTGGCGGCTCCACCAAGAGTTCTTTCCTCGTCGATTGTTAGGGCCATTTCTCTAGCCTACGAAGTTGCGGGTCTTTCCCTTCCTATGGATCTGAAGGCTCATTCCACGAGAGCGATGTCAACTTCCTGGGCATTCTACATGAGGGTTCCGGATAAAACCATCGGCAAAGCTGCAAGTTGGAACACACTGAACACCTTCATGCAGCATAATTATTTAGACGTGAGATCATAGCCTGACATGAGGAGGGAGCCAGTAAAATGGAAAATTGTTACCTTATACTTGCCGTAATATATATATA
>NW_017306279.1:3936219-3937421 GCF_000935625.1 Nanorana parkeri | reverse complement strand
TATATATATATATATACTATACAGCATATACTGTATATAGAGAGAGACTTTTCTGCAGAATAACAACTAAAAACACTTTTAGGATTTTTTTTTGAAGAAATATGTTTTTATAACTGTTACTGTGTGATTTAGAGATGGGCTTACCTTTACTTCGTTTTAAAAATATCTAAGATGTGAGGTCATAATAAATGTTTCAGTACACCTCACATCAACCCGTCATTTCTTTAAATACTATTTTCATGCCACTATAAATTACCTTCGGAAATGAAAACAACATTATAAAGGAGTCCAGGGAAAAGAAAATATGACCTGCCATTTTTTTTTCAAATACATAGATAAAAGAAAATAATAGAAGAATAAGCCTTATTTGCTGAAGTAGCGAGGTTGCGCCATGGGCTATTTGATTTAACACTGTGCAGCATGCTGTGCTGTGTATATATGTAAACGTTTATAAGAATCTCCAACAGGATGTCAGATCCTGTTGTGTCACCTGATATGTGAATGCCTTATTAATGATAACTGGCTGTCCAGTGTTGCAAGGGAACAAAAGGTTATTTAAAGTGAACCTGTGCTTTGCCAAGCATTACAAAGTAACAGGTTTCAGGTTTCCCTCACCACTCCCCATTTAGAGCACTTTTTTAATTTCTACACACACATGTTAAAATCAGAATTTTTGTCTTGAAAACTACTTACAACCCGCAAACAATAATATATTTTCTGAAAGCAGAGTCCATGTAGATTAAAAAATGCTAGTTGCAATTTGTTATGTATCTCAGTATTTATGCAAATGTGTATTATTAAATAAATAGTTTTATATGTCACTTTATTATTTGTTTTAAACTTTATTGGAATCACATAGGGAGCTAACAAGCCCATTATGTGATACCACAGAGGAAGTGACAGGTCCTTTTTATGGTGACATCAGGGAATCCCTAATATCACCTATGGACCTTAATGAAGCTGATGAAGCATAAATCCTGCTTCACCAACTACTTCTCCGGCACAACAGCCACAGAAATCTCAGCTGCACCCGGAAGTGATCAAATCCTTGTCAATTCCAGGTTCAGTAATCAGAGGGGAGATCAGCCACAGGAAGGGTGCTAATCTTCCTCCATTGCAGCTAAAGACAATCATCGTGCACGTCCCAGGCCTGAACGAGGGACAGAGGAGCCTATGTAGATGGTAGCGACGATGATGGGGGG
>NW_017306279.1:3935750-3936081 GCF_000935625.1 Nanorana parkeri | reverse complement strand
GGGGGTCAACACCCTTTTCAGAGGCCTACAAGCAATACAGCTGCCTGATCACTTGTACGTGAAAGCCGGGTACAGGCTGCAAAGATAGATTCCGAGGACACAGCTGCTGCAACAGCCATGATATTGGTTTTAGCCACTTTAGTACGAGGACCTATATATATTTATATGCATGGTGGTACTAAAATGATAAAAAGCTGAACTCCAGGCAGACTGCTGGCTTGCCCATGCACACCATAGCCTTGCTTTAATCGCATGAAACAATGTGCAATTAATGCACACTATCTCATAATGCACCTAGTGCTTTAGGTAGGTGGTCTTGACCTTCATTTGA
>NW_017306279.1:3889677-3934766 GCF_000935625.1 Nanorana parkeri | reverse complement strand
TATATATATATATAAATAAATATATACTGTAGTATAGTTTATATAGTATGAAAGCGCATAAGCAGTGGGGTGGGGGTGGGCAAGTAAATGAATCTGTCATTGCCCTGCTAAGCATTGGTGTCAATGGGGAAGGTGAGGTCAGCTGGGTACATGACAGATATCATTATATTTCATAATGTAATGAATACTCGTTTTTTGTCTGCATATTGTAACAATTGCCCGTTTGTTGTCTGCATATTGTAACGATTGAAACTTTTATGGCCCACTTATTGTTATTGATTGCCTGTTTGCTTCTTGTGTATTGTCCCAATTGATAATTTTTAGCCTTTTTTTTATTGCAACAATTGTCTATTTGCTGCTCACTAATTGTAATTATTGCTCGTTTGTTGCCTGCATATTGTTACAATTGCCCATTTGTTACCCATATATTGTCACAATTGCCTGTTTGTTGGCTGCCAATTGTCCCAATTGCACTTTTGTTGCTTGTGTATTGTAACAATTGCCTGTTTGTTGCCAGTGTTTTGTCACAATTACACGTGCATTGTCTGTGTATTTTCAGGATTGGCATTTTTTTGCCTCCATAATATCAATTCCCTGTTGTTTGTTTAGAGGACCATATTTCTATCAGGTAATCCCCTGCAGGCCTATCACTATCAAACCACGTTGCTAATATGTTTCATCATGGGTTTCACTATGTTTACATCACTTGGCATCCCTTATTTGCCATGGACTCCATTTACTAGGGGTGGTTTGAAGAGGGTGTCACAGGGTTTGTAATTTAATATAGGAAGGTTTGCTTTTTTAACAGTAGACCATTTTTTCCCCAAACTATTTAAGCAGCTCCACGTGGCTAAATTAGAGGCTAATTTTGAAGAAACATTGTTAAAGTTACACCACTTGTCCCTGTTTTTCATTATTTGCTCTTTCTATGACTTCTGCAGCGGTTTCTTTTTTATAATATAGCAACTACCTTAGACTCCTCCCCACTCAGCTTGTAAATAACTGCTTGACTGCTTTGTGAAGCCACAGTACTGGACCTTTTCATTAGGTTGTGTTGCAAGTCATGGTTAATGGAGGAACAGTGTTGCATTGGATGAAGGCAGATCCCTCTATGAAACCTTATTGAGAAATGTGTTAAAGAGGAGCTTTACCCATATCTTCAAAATTACAACAAACACACCTTTAGAAATGTTTAGTAATAACAATCTACAAACACATACTTCTAGATAATTGCAGGCTCTATTCTTTGCATACCTTATTTCTCTTTTCTTCCCCAGTTTTCTCATAGTGGCCATTTTTACTAAGGGCAGAGTAATATATCTCCCTTTACTCAATGGAACTCTGGCACACGTGACTAGTACATCATCTCAGGGAAGGAAAATGACTTTCCCAGCATTGCTCTGCTGATGTAACCTCCCCAGGATGCAAAGCGTGGGCATATTACATCACTAATGCCCAAGAGGACCAGGAAGTAGAAAAAAAGAAATTGTAAGTAAATAGAAGTATGTTTGTTTAACTAATGAATGTAAGATGATTTCATATCAGCATGCAGAGTTGAATGCTGATGTGATTTTTTGTGAAATGGGGTAAAGGTCCGCTTTAAGGCCCTCCAACTCAGCTCATCTAAACCTAAAAATGAAATTATATTATGCAACCTGGTAAATCATGTCACCCACTGGCTATTTCTATCTCTTGTGAGTTCCAACGGTAAGTTTTTTCCTGCCATAGTTCTTGGTTCAGGTGCCCTATTTTAGGGTCGGGAGTCTTTCCACCTGCTTTTTTATGTTCCCACGTTAACTGGTGCATTTTCCAAAATATAAAATGAATGGAAACTTCAACAGAAATAGTGGGAACCCCTTTAAACTGCCTTGACAGAGGTTCAGACCTTGAAACTGTATAGCGCCCAACAATCCCTTATAGGAACTGCTTCAATTTTGGTCTTTCCTCCTCAGTAGGTATGTACCGATACCAAGTACCGTACTCGGTACAAGTACAAGTACCGATACTTTTCCAGCTCCAAGACTAGAGAAAAATTCAAAAGTTAGGAGGCAGCTGCCATTTGTAAGGAGCATACGGAGCTCCTGGGATTCGTACATCTCTGTTTTAATGTATGATTTTGTTTTTATAAATATAAATAAAGAGATGCACCGACACCATTTTTTCAAGTAAAAGTACTGATACTTGCCTCCAACTCAGCTCATCTAAACCTAAAAATGAAATTATATTATGCAACCTGGTAAATCATGTCACCCACTGGCTATTTCTATCTCTTGTGAGTTCCAACGGTAAGTTTTTTCCTGCCATAGTTCTTGGTTCAGGTGCCCTATTTTAGGGTCGGGAGTCTTTCCACCTGCTTTTTTATGTTCCCACGTTAACTGGTGCATTTTCCAAAATATAAAATGAATGGAAACTTCAACAGAAATAGTGGGAACCCCTTTAAACTGCCTTGACAGAGGTTCAGACCTTGAAACTGTATAGCGCCCAACAATCCCTTATAGGAACTGCTTCAATTTTGGTCTTTCCTCCTCAGTAGGTATGTACCGATACCAAGTACCGTACTCGGTACAAGTACAAGTACCGATACTTTTCCAGCTCCAAGACTAGAGAAAAATTCAAAAGTTAGGAGGCAGCTGCCATTTGTAAGGAGCATACGGAGCTCCTGGGATTCGTACATCTCTGTTTTAATGTATGATTTTGTTTTTATAAATATAAATAAAGAGATGCACCGACACCATTTTTTCAAGTAAAAGTACTGATACTTGCCCAAGTACTCACAGATACAAGTACTGATACATTTTTTGTTTAGTGTCATGTGACAGTTTTTCTAAAACAATACAGACTAATGATTTCAGGACAGTGGTTGAGCGCCAGAGCTAGGTCCCAGCTGCAACCGCTGCAACCCTGGTAGTTCTCATGAAAATGCCAAGTACCGGCACTGGTATCTGAACTGGTGTCTGGACATCTCTACTCCTCAGTTGTCCTTTTTTTTGGATGACATATAGAATATAAAACAGGACACAGTATAAAAATGTAAACTATTTTACTACCATAACTATTTTACCACACTAAAGGTTTAATTCAACTTTTACATTATTGTATTTGTTATTTTGAAGATCCACTATAAAGAAAAAGTAGCAGTAAAATAAAATAAAAAATGTGGGTTTGACCAATCATTTGTTGCATATTTATTCTTCATGGTCCACATAACTGGTGCATAGCAGAGGTGTGTCCTATGCTTGCATACTTTTTTAAAGTTGTCCCTCTGCATAACTTTAGGTAGGAAACTGGAGCGCAATGCATCGTGTGACTGACTAACACTATATCGGCCAAAAACGGAAATAATAGTTTTGGGTGGAATGCCCCTTTAAATATTGGGGGTGGACTCTCAGAATATACTTAGCCCCATCATGCACTTTATATATGGTTTCCCCTTAACACTGTAAGGTTTTACTACCATTTACCCCTCCATATCAAAGAACAGAAGTACAAAGGGATTCACAATCATGTTCCTGGGATCTGTTCCACTGCTTGGAAGAGGCATGCTGTGATATTCAAAGCATAGCAGACTAGAATACTGTAATGTTTGTGAATATATATCCCTATAATCTACTTTCTAGATTAATTTCCTTGCTGAAATGTGTGCTGGAAGCTCTCTTTGTTGGTTTCCCAGAAAAATCTGGAAGGCTTTAATGTCATGTAAACAGCATCACATGATCTGTAACAGTACTTTCTAAATATACGCCTTCACATGCCAATTTAAAGTACAACTTTATTGGGGAATGGTGTTAGAAACTGTCTGATTTTTACTGTCATTTCTGAACCCATGTCAGAGATTTGCTCCGACTTCAAGTATTTTAACTAAGACAGGAAGTGAGCACAATCTCTTGATAAGAGCACAGGCAGTGATATATTATATATATAAAAAGAGAGAGAGAGAGAGAGAAAGAAAGGAATGGTGAGAATCTCTGCTAGGGTTTTATGTTTATGTCCATATTTAGTTATTTTCACTTCCTGTGTGGACACCAGGACAGGAAATTAGGTGAAATCTCCTAAGCAGGGTGACATATTGCAATAAAAGCATGACAGGGGTTATAACCCATATTCAAAAAATATGTACATTTTAGCTGAAGCTGGGCTATTAGAGTAGTGCTTTGCATTACATATCTGCTGAAACCACTAAATGTGACATCTATGCATGTTCATTTGCTTTCCTTGCAAGTGGAAACATTTATAGAGTTAATCACAAAGCTGCCAAAGGCAGCCGAGTGAATAACCGACCCGAAGTGAAGTGAGCCGAATGCTGTTCGGCTATTCACTTCAGGCTTGCATGGCTAATTTCAGCCATACATCGGCTTGCTTCGGTTCAAAAACATTCGGCTAGCTTTGTGAATAACCCTCTAAGTTTTGAGTCCAGAAGGCCCAGACTTACCATCTGCAAACTTAGCAGACGCCAGATGTGTCTAACTGTATTTGTAGCTGAAATGCTCTTCTGTTGGGTGGTCAATCCTAGTTAGTCCTGGACTAATAAAATAGTACAAATAGTACAAATATAGTGACAATGATCCATTTTTCTGGAATTATGTTTTTCTATATGGAAAGGATGATTTTTTTCCAGTTCCAATTTGTCATCCATAAATTTTGTGCCAGTGCCCAACCTGTGACCTCTACCCAACATGCTAATACATAGTAAAGCACTAAGCTCACGCGGTATCATGTGACGTTTTCTCATGTTTCAGACCATGTCAATTTTGATGGGGTAAGAAGGATTGACCACATGCCAGACAATAGACTGCATGTAGGAAGTAAATTAAAGCCCAATTCCATCCAATCCTTTTAAGCTCTTCTAGGTTTTACTACTGTCTATTTTGCTATTCAGGGGATTGTCCTTCACTTCCCGTGTAGTCATTGAAACAAACTGGGAAAAATCCATCCAATATTTTTTTTTTTTGTAAAATGGTGAAGGGCTACAACCTCTTTCAGGATTTCATGTGTGTCTCTGACCCTTCTAGCGATATCCCCTCTCTTCATGGGTACTCATCAGGACAGGGAAGGAGACAAAATCTCTCCAACAGGGACAATGCCAATAAAACCCTGACAGAGGTTTTAAACCATTTAAGCTCCCCACCCCCCAAAAAAGGTTTGACTTGAGTATGGCTTTCAAACTTCTCTCACATTTCCTGACAGAGGCATGGGGGCCCAGAAAAAGTGTTCAGCAGTGAAATGTTTCTAGTTTTTCTAAAATCAGAATGAGTTTATGCTATATGGTTCCATGCTTGCTAATCTCAGTGTCAGTGAGAAGGCCACATTTGTTAACATGCGTCTTAACATCACTTGTTACTAGACATGTGCATTCGGATTTGGAGGAACGTACTAATTCACAATATTCCGTTGATTCGGCAATTCATCCGAATTCAAAATAACGAATTGTTATATGTCCGAATATACTAAAAACTATATGCGGGAATATATTAATTCATTTTGTATGGGAACCGGCATCTTACTGAGTCCAAGATTGCACCCATACATGCGTAAGAAGTCAACTGACCCGTGACATCATTCAAGATGGCGGCACGTAAGCG
This sequence comes from Nanorana parkeri, assembly GCF_000935625.1. Taxonomy (NCBI): domain Eukaryota; kingdom Metazoa; phylum Chordata; class Amphibia; order Anura; family Dicroglossidae; genus Nanorana; species Nanorana parkeri. The sequence goes on along the minus strand of NW_017306279.1, from coordinate 3,929,187 downwards.
TAGAACGTGCCGTGGCCAACATGGCAGCCGCACTTTTTTTTTGTTTTTTATAGACACAGAACAGTAGTCAGGGCCGTTTTTATTAATTTCCACGTTCAAATTAACTAAAGTGACTCTTCCTCTCATTAGGCAAGGTGAGGAGCAGTACCTTGATAGCTTGAGCATGTTGAAAATGCAAACCGCTTAAACCCTATTTTGATACCATTTGATGCTGATGTTGTTATGTTTCTGCATTTATATCCTCCCTTTTTTTTCCACAAACTTTTTATTAATTTTCCAAACACATATATAACATAACGTGCAGTAAGGTTAGTAAGCTGACGCAGCAGCCGTAACAGTCAGAAACGATGATAACATTTGCAAAACATATATGGGAATATGGTAGGATGCTACATACTATATAGCAAAAGGAAAAATTTAATCAGTTACACCGCAGGACGTACACCACGCCACTCCAGTTCCCGCCATGTCTTTCAGCAACCTTCAAGGTCCTGTTACGGCATGGGAACAGACTTAAAGGATGTGTAATTACCAACCTTTCAAACAACAATATGGTTTGGGGAGGGAACAACTACAATTCTTCCCAGTAAAGAAAATAGGAATAAGGGATGACTACTCAGAAAAAAAAATGAAAAGGTAAGGAAGAAAGAAAGCCAGAGAGGAAAAAATTAAAAGTAAAAAGGCCACAAGAAAAAGGTAGTAATAAAGAGTGTAGAAGCTCAAAGTAAAAGTCAGAAGAGAAACAAGAGGTCAAGGGGGGAACATCCCAAAAGATAATAATTCAGAGCGGAGGGGACACTAAGGTTGCATCACAATATTGTGGGCTAACATATGTTATCCAAGGTTTTCAAAAATCTACCACGAGAGTCAGCTAGAATTGCTGATAATTATTAATTGGACATAGTGTTTGTGACTCTTCACCGCACGTTTTTATTTTAATTGTGTGCTTTCTGATTCGGAGGTTGGTTGCCTCCGAATCCGAAACAGCATAATTATTTGTTTCATCCAAAACTAATTTTTATGCTGCGCACAAGTCTACTTGTTACCATTTATAAGATCTTGCCTTGTTTTCTTTTTACCATTTATTAGCACTCTGTCTGGATGATGAAATAACATATTTGTAATTTGGTATTTGCCAAAATCTTCAGAAAAAATGCACAATATATGTAATTATGGGGCTGAAGTAAAGTAAAGCTCCAATTTTGTTTATACAAACAACACATTCCCCAGGGATGTTATATATATTTCAACAGATTCTAACAAACTTCATAATAGATTCCTACTTGCCTCTTTTCCACAGAGGTTACTAAACACCCATTCCTATGGACCTCTTGATATTTTTTCAGAATAAGAGGTTTTGCAAGGAGTATGAGGTCAATGCAGAGCAAGGTAACATTCCAGTCACTGTCACTCATTGCAAGGGCAGGGAAAAAACTTCCCCTACTAGGAAGTTTTCTGAGTAAGCACATCCCCATATGAATTTCTTTAAAGCTGCTATTCAACTAAACAATTGAGCATAAAAATATACTTACAAATATTTAGACTTTGACAGTATCTATGAATGAAGAAACCTCAAGTCCCATCAGCCACTGCGGCAGTTATTCTTAATGGAATACATTTGCGGTGACTTCACCACACTTGTAGTCCATTTCTTCTTCCTCCCATCTATTTGACTGAATAGCAGTACCGAGGTACGGACATGGATGGGAGGAAGAGTCTGCAGGAGCCAGAGCATTGCAGCTGTGATCCACTGACTGCGGTTGCAATGCTTTACTGGCTCCAATGCCAACAAATACTAAATACACCTTTTTTAAGAGATGAAGCTGAAGCTAGAAGCTGATTGGATCTGTCTGCTCCAGTTTGGGTAAATTCAATTATACTTTTCCTTGCACACGATTGGGTATTTTTTGCAAAGTTCACCACATTCACTATGCTAAGAGAAAATTCCATTGCAAGGTGAACTGCCTATTTTTCTTTAGTAAATCAATCCCATTCAGTTCTATTTCTTTCACTATTGAGTAGTATATAATAATGGAAAAGGTTGGAGCACTGGAACAAAGCTGCATTTATCTCCCATGAGCAAAATTTTTTACATATTTATTGTCCTTGCTACCATGTTCTAGCTGCTGCTGGAGGCAAGGTATTTCCCTTTTCTCAGTTCTGTCAGATGATCCTTGGCACGGTATATTTACTAAGAGCAAGGTATTTCTCTTTTAAAAGCAGTGTTTTACTAAATACTATATAACCAGCTAACACGTTATCCATGTTTCTTACAATGGGAGGGGGCAGCTAATCTGTAGTTAAAGGACATACATCCCTGAGTCCACATCCACCCTTCATATTACATCATGCTGACTGATGCATATCTTACAATAAGCAAAATATAGGCAGCTACTTTCTCACCATGAGACCAAGGATTTTTTTCCTCCCTTATTCATATCTGCTTAATTTGAAATGTTAAGAAGGAGGAGGACTGGGGAATAGAAGTTGTGGTTTTTAAACGTGTGCCTTTGAGAGGCTGAGGGAGGCACATAAAAAAATGTGGTCCATCATGGAGTGTGTGTCATGAGGCATGTGATTGCCTTCCAATGTAACCAAAACTGACCAGATCATAAACTTTTTGAGAACTACCATTTCAACGTCAAGCCTAAAAAAATCACAGGGTGCATTTTTCATTTCGGTACATTGTGCGCAATGCACTATATTGTAACCCTATTTGCCCCAATAGAGCTTTTTGTCTACAATGTTGTGTGTACGGCTTCTGGACCAGGGCAAGAGTAACGTGGGTGTCAGACTGTGTATGCCCATTTCTTCATCACATCCAGAGGAAGTCGGCTTATGAAGACAAGAGAGCATATATGAAGTATGTCACGTACAAAGTTGTTGCCTTGTGTTGTGTTACATTCCTCCATTGACATAACTCCTTTATTGTGACTCAGCAGATCACACTGCAACTCGCGCCACCTGCCGATCCATACACAGCACAGCAGAATGGCCATGCTACACCTGCACACATGGCAACAATCAGGAGTACTTATATAGATATTTGAACAGTCCTGATCAAAGGTGTTTGTGCTTTGTCTCACTATACTGTGTATGCCTGTTTTGGGATTTTGTGGTCTGCCACCTGCCCTGAACTCCAGTCTATCAGACTCTTATCTTGCCTTACATTTTTGTATTACACCTGGTTTGCCTGCAGTTGGCCCTGACCCTTCAGTGACACAGAAGGGTGATTTGTTAAAGGCACATAAGCTGTTCTCTTTGCAAGGATATTTTCCCATAGCTTAATGAAAATAGTTAGAAAAAATGTATTTCTGCTTGCGCATTATTGAATGATGGAAGTCAGCAGAGCTTTACTTCATTAACTAAGCTAAATAAAATTCCCTTGCAAAGTGAACAGTATATTTGCCTTTAGTAAATAAACTCTAGAGGGTCCAGTGTACCCTGTGACTGTTCTTAGACCTAAAACACTACAAAGGTCACATTCTACTAACGACTTAAAATGGACCTTTATCCATATCCTTAAAATAACAGCAAAGGCACCTTTAAGCTGGCCATACACTTTACCGTTATCTGCAGATTTTCTGTGGTCAGATGGAAAAGGTGCAACAGATTCCTCCGTCTACACTTAACTGTGTGCATGGAGTAATCTCCACCTGGGCCAATCTGTTGCACTTTTTCCACCTGACCCCAGAAAATCTGCAGATAATTGTAAGGTGTATGGCCAGCTTTAGAAATGTTTAGTAATGACAATCTACAGACAGATACTTCTAGATAATAAGGCTTTTTATTTTTCCATACCTTATTTTTCTTTTCTCCCCGTCTTCTGACAGTGGCCACTTTAACTAAGGACAGGTTACTAGATCTCTCTTTACTTCCTGGAACTCTGGCACATGTGACTTGGACATGTGACCATGCGCATAATCTGTGGGGAGGAAAATGCTTTTCCGTGAGATCTCATTCCCAACAATACTCTGCCGATGTAACCTTCCCAGGATGCAATGCTTGGGCACAATTACATCATTTGTGCCAAAGTGGACCAGGAAGTGGGGAAAAAGAAATTGTAAGTAAAATAGAAACATAAGTTTGTCTAGCTAATAAAGGCAAGATGATTTCATATCAGCATGCAGAGCTGTCTGCTGATGTGATTTTTAGTCAAAGTGAGTGAAGGTCCACTTTAATCCAGGGGCCTGTAGACATTGTTTTCCCCACACACTGGAACACATGACAAGCCCCTGAAAGGCATACTTGATAGTGATGGTTAAAAAAAAGTCATCACACTACACTGGTGACATAGTCAACACTGCATCTGGGTTAAGCAAGCGAGTGTATGTTTTAATTTACCATGATATAAAATTATTTATTCACAGTATATTAGGCTCAACATATTACAGAATGCACCAAGTGGTTCTAAAGAATGGTTTATTTAAAGTCAGACCTCATAATGTATACGGTGAAAAATTACAAAGCAAGATAATAAAAAAAATGTAATATAGTTGAACCTTTTGCGTACAACCAAGCAATTCAGATCTTAAAATGTACCGGTATATGATTAAAAAAATCCCAAACAGGGTAATACAAATCTTAATATTGTTGTGCCTTTGCATATAAGCAAGCATGTTCTGAGCTTGGATAGTTTCAGGATCTTGAGCGCTATGATCATTGCCAACATGTATATTATTGTTTGATATTTGAAACTATGGTAGTAAAACTGCATGGCTATACAAAGACCTCTTTTGACATGGGGCTGCCAGGTGTTATCAGCTAATGTGTTATAAGTTATGAGATTCTGACATGAGAGTTTTGTAATTGATGATCATTTTGCAAATATTCTAAGAATTTTCAAGAAGTCCCCTTGAGCCTTCAAACATAGGTAAATTATGAAATTCCAGTGGTTGAGTTCAAAGCAAAAGTAGACACACACTACTACTCCAGATGTTCTATGGCTGCATGCATGTAACAGATCAGTGTAGAATAATTTCAGTCAAAACTAAGTGGGATATATACAGTACTTATGTATAGGTCACAGGCCTCCATCTGGAGAATCATTGCAAAGTAATTCATTCACTGTAGCTGAACGGTGATTCATTATTATACATTGGTGTTTGGAGTAGAGACTTTATGAGCTTGCATATTTTGGTCAAATTTTTAAGCAACCTGTGTTCTCAAGCTAAAGGATCACTGGAAACATACTAAGACGTGACACGTCTGTTTATGAGTAAGCTAAAATCAATTCTTTTTGCGCCAGAACTTTTGGGGTTAACCCAGCACATGTTTAAATTTGGCTCATACACACAGAAAAAAGTTAAAGATGAGGTCATAGGTTACTCTTTGAGGTTCAACAGACATCTGTATCTGAAACAGGACTCCTTTAAGTTTTTTTTTTTGTTTAAGAAATATTGCATACCAGGCTATTAACCCTCTCAACAAGTAAAGGCCCTTCATCGGACACCAACATTTCTGGATGCTGTTAAAATGCTAAACATATGCAAGGGCAGAAGGATATGTCATGTGCCTGCGTAGATTAGCGTATTGATTATATCCAATTCCCAATGCAGCAATGTTCTCTTGAAGTTTGAAGAGTAATTTTTCTTTCTGTGGTCTTGTGTACTGTTGATTCCCCTTCTAACACAAAGCTTGTAGTTTTGTATTGCCATCATTTGTATTTGGCACAAACAATGTATTTTATTTACCATATTTTGCGATTTAATGCAATTTTTTTTCTTTTATTTAAATATTTAAAAAAATACAAATGAGAAAAGAAAGCAGACCTAAATGTTTACAATTTATTGTGTCAATTTCATTTTGGCCCTTTAAAAGGCAAATGTATAGTGTATATTAACAATGATTCTTGGAATATACTTTTAGTATATAACAACGGTTTACATCACATTAAATTCACCCAAAATGGGTAACAAGTAACATAAGAACTGGCAGATTTGTTTTTGTTTTTTTCCTGTTGTTTTTTTTTTAACTTACAATATCATAATATGTACAAACTGCATTAAAAGGACCCCCCTCCATTCCTGTTAATCCCATAATGCAAGCAATATTTATAGAATTTCAGGCACTGAAACTATTTCTCATTTATTTTGGATTTATTGCGACTCAGAGGAACATAGAAATGGAAATAGTATATGGAGTTCAACAAGAAAAAAAATCCTTGCTTTACTGGTCTTCATCAGCTTTACACAAAGTTTTTTTTAACAAAATGATTTTGTTAATATCCTCCACATGATTCTATTGTGACACTGTTTCGCTTCTAAAATACTTTTACAAGTAGGCCTTGAAAATCTAACAGTAAACAGTTAATGATAACCACATCATTTTTTTTTTCCAGTTTGACATTTTTCAACATAGAAATATATTTATAAAAGTTTCTCTGGACACTAGGTCATGCTTGCATGGAATTTTACAGCAGCTTAAGAACACATTATGGATGCCATATAAATCTGGTGCAGAATTCTAACAAACTTGAAAAGGCCTCAATGGTTCATGGTTTTTATAACACCATTAATTTATCACACAGTTAGAAAATGTCACACTTTGTATTACTATTTTTTTCCTTTAGAGTACAACATGTCATTTGTAAGTTATGTTCTTGTTGACTAGTTTTTAAAGCCCCAGTTACCGAGGCAGTACTGTATATTATCTCTTAAATACGGGTATCAAGAAGTCATAAATAGACAAAGGAACTGCAAAAATACTGCCTAACCGAGTGATTTTTTTAATAGGTTTTCTCCCTATCAGTCCAACTGAAAGCCAAAATAGTAATTTTATACTTCTCACCACTTTTTGTGTTCCTACAAATGGGCATCTGACTGATTTTTTTTTAACATTTACGGTACAAATTAGTTAATAAGGTGCCTTTGGGGATCAAATGTATGTCTTCAGGAGACTGTAATAACATTTTAAAATTATTTGCTATAACAGTGACCTCCTACATTAAGTCATTGATAAAAGATCATTCCTGGAAACATGATTAGTGAATGGGTATATAGCAATAGAGTCTACATCATGTTGATACAGGAAAGCAATGTACATTAAAGCATCCCTGTCCAGTGTAGTGGCCAAAATTATTCAACTAAAAGTTTAATACAGAGGTCTACTTGAAGTTTTTTGTTTTTTTTCATTTACAATAGGTTGGCCTTTTCATATCAGCATGTTGGTCTTCTCTCTTCTTCTTCTCCTCCAAAAGCTAGGTGTTATTTATTTCTGCCCATATTGGTATGCATATTTGTTAACACTTTTGCATATCTTTTCAGACTTCTTGCCATATAAATTTGATTGTTCTGTCCTTAGATTTAATGATGCTGTTTTTTCCCCCTAGAAAAAAGGGATACAAATCACACTCTTAGTAAATAAAAATGCACTGCCATAAAGACAAGGGGAATAAAAAAGGTTACAAACCATTATGCATACAAAAGAGTATTATTTTAATCAGAGAAACTTTTGTTTACAAAGGCCCCCAAAAAACTCAAAATGCTATATAGAGTATATGACTAAAAGCCATACAGATGGTAATGCATGCATGGTTTGTAAAATGGAGAACAAATATGGGGCTTGAAGGAGGAACATAAACTGACTGAATTTGAAATTTGAATGTAATGTATACACACACAATTTTGAATTTATAGTTTTAACAGATATGAAACCAAAATAAAAGTGAAGCTGTGAAGCTGGTGAAATGTGGACTGATGTGGTGGTAGTCTTTATAGTCTCTGCATATTGTATTTTATGCTTTATTTACATAATATTTTATATTGAAGCCTGACTTTTTTCTTCAAAATGTTTTTTATTGCTTTAATAAATTTTTGTAGACCTTGACAAAGTTCTTATCGGGAGTAAATCATACAATGTGTGCTCTTTATACATGAATCTTAATGTAAAAGATTCTTTTTAAGAACCATACCCAATTGTTATAAATGACTAATATCAGGGTTATAAAAGACATTATACATAGCGTAAATGCTTGTTTTATTTTTTAAGCATCTAAGGTTGGATATTTCAAAATGTGTACTATAAAAATAAGGAGTTTATAATATATTTTCTCTTATATTTGAACCATGTCAACTACGTAAGTTTTCAAATAAGGTCACAAGAGGCTTATGCTGTGTAGTTTATTCTTTTTTTATTTTTCAATAAAAAGGGACAAAATGGGTATATGAACAGGATAATGCAGACAACTGCCAAAAAAACACAGACAGTGGTTTATCCAATAGAAATTAACAGACCAGAAACAAATACAATAAAAGCCAGGTTTGCATGACCTTTGGTCATCAAAATAAAATAAAAAAATAAGAAAGTTTTTAAAAAGACCAATATATGTGCCTTAGTTTTAAACAAAAGCACATACGCAATAATAAATAGTGACTCCCATAGTAAAAGATAAAATTTCAAGTTACGACAAACAGCTTTAATTACATGAATAGAAAAGGCCAATAACAAAATATTCTGCATTGCCATTTACAAAAAAAAAGTATTGACTTTAAGTGATCTTCTACCTTAATATGCTTTGCATATAGTTTTTTTTCCAATCTAAATATAAAGCACCATTTTGTTTTTTGGCAATGTAAATAAAATTTTAAATGTGTGTTTCTTTTACTGCATATGACGATTTGATGCTGGAATGTAGGGTGAAAAAAGGGGGACAGAAAGCACACTGTAGAACAAACCAATGCATCAGCTTGCGGTACTGTATACAGTATGGCAGCCACAGAAAAGAACAAAATAAAGATATGTACAGCCCTCTGTAAGACGGCTCCTCTGCATGACAGTTTAATTGATATTCCAAGGCAGCCATCATATGGCTTCTGTACTGTACAATGTATTGTTTGATTTTTTTTATTTTCTTGTTTTGAAATGTACAAATAATTTGTACTATATTATCCTGCCAAAATAAAATATATATATATATATAGTGGCAGCCTGTGTTTTTATTCCACTACCATAAAAAAGGTACCTGGATACCTTTTCAAAAAAGAACAAGCAACTGTTAAAAATACAAGCTTCGATATAAATACTATAGTTCCTACACTAGCCAAACATTTAAATTCAAATACCATTCTAAAAATACAGGGAAAAAAAGAGAGACAATAGACGTGTTTTAGCATAGGAATCAACATAAGTGTGCATTTTCCCTATATTTAAGTAATATATAATAAGGAACTTTCCCCTCCCCAATGCACATTTTTTTATACAACCTGAAAGGATCAGATTCGGGAGATATCCAAGGCATAGAAATTCCTCTACCATTTTATTTGCAATGAATAAGTCTTCTACTAAACAATGAAGCCCTAAAATACAGTCACCCTAACAAAAGTGATGCTTTCTTAACAAAATGAAAATAAATCCACATTTTTATTAAAACTGCTTCTGTACACCAAATACCCCTGTTATTTATATATATTTATATATAGTTAAAACATTTCCCTTATGTGTAAGCCTGTAAACAGGGAAATTCGTACAGTGCATTCAATTGTATCTGAGCATTCTTTATACTCAACCACAGTACCTCTGATTAAGAAGAAAAAAAAAGGTACACATTTTTCTGGAAGAGTCAAGTGCTATTTGAACACCAGTTGGGGCAGATAGTAGCTTAATATTGAAACATTGAAGCAATGTATCTATGTATCCTTAATAATGATAACACAGTGCAAAGCAAAAAAACAGAAACAAAAAGAAAATTCAGGAGTGAAGATAAAACATTTTCAGGAGTGAAGATATAATGTCATATAGCAGTCTTATTTTAAATTGTGTTTCACTTTTTCTATTTTTTCATTTACTTTAAGGGGTATTTTCAAGGCAAGCCTTAGGAATTCATAGTTAATCATCATTTTATCTAGCTTATATGCCTGTTTCTTTTCAAATAAAAAGGTACCACTTTGTGTCCATATCTCTATTGTGCCACTTGATAGCATATAATTATTAGCTAACTTTCCATACAGTGCAGAATTTGAGAACACTATTAATGATTGTCAGTCAGACAACCACATATATTAATAATAATTTACTCTGATTTTTTTTTTCTCCTTTTTTTCCAAGGTACTCACAAAGAGTCAACAAAATGAAACTCCTTGCCATTATATTCTAGTTCAGCTTTAATTCAAAGTTTATTAACAGAAACATTAGGTAACATTGAAAAAAGGAGACTCAAATTCCTTCAAAGCTGACAGCATGAACAACTAGCTTACATATCATTAAATAAATATAATGGAAGAATGATGATTAACTAGGATGTACTAGGTCATATTTTAGGTAGCCTCAGTTAAAGAAATACAATATTTTATAATTATACACTAGATCAATGGAGACCTACACATATCCATGTTGAATTAAGCTACACTGTCATTTCAACATAGTATGAACCATTTAAATGGTTTCAAATAGACCGAAGGCACTCAGATATGTTTTGATTTAACCAAGTGATAGAGCAAATTAATATTACCAAAGGCGGTTTTATTTTTTTTAATTTATAATTTTTCTTTTCTTTTTTCCTTTCATTCTCTAAACACTACAGGTAACCCCTGGCATGAGGAAATGAGGTTCTGCCAGCATTTGCAGCGCTATAATTCCTGTCCCTGGAGGTTTGTCAAAAAAAGATGCTCCCTCTGCACATTGGAAAACAAAGCTGTACATGATATGTATTGCAAAATGTACGCAATGTGGTTACTTGTCAGAACGGAACTGGAAACAGCAATGTATGTTTTGCAACTAATTCAGGGACAATTGAAAGTAGCTATAAACACACCATACATGCTTCTATTAAAAAAAATAATAAAAAATAAAAAAAACAACATACACAACATGTAAATTATTGCACAAGAGAAAGGCTCAAAGTTTGCGTAAAATGCAATAGTATTGCCCCCAATAAAGAACATGCGTTCAAACGGTGAGAACGAAATATAAAAAAAAGGAAAATTATAAAAAAAAAATCAGGTGTGCTAGTGTTAAGCACATTCTTGTATCCTTGGGTTTCATTATTTATTTATTTTATTTATTTTTTATCACAAAGTTCTAGAAAAAAAAAATCTACATGGGGTTTATTGATATACCTCTATTCAGTTTTTATATCATTATTCAAGACTCGATCACTGTGCCATTTTTTCATGTGTTTCTCCAGGGTACTGTACACGCTAAAAGGCATCTGACAAATTTCACATTTGTAAACGTCCTTTCCCACCTGACCATGTGTTTTCATATGCCGGGTAAGTTTGCTACTCTGCGCGCAGGCGTAGTTGCAAAGCTCACACTTATAAGGTCGTTCACCAGTGTGGCTTCTCCTGTGAACAGTGAGGTTACTACAGTTCTTGAAGATTTTTCCACAGTACTCACAAGTATCACTGCGCCTGCCCTCTTTAGAACTGGGCCTTCCGGGCCCTGGGCCACTAATATGGGGAGTGCTTCCTCCACTTCCTGTGCCACTACGGCCTGAAATTCCCCCATCCGTCTCTCCTGGAGGTGTAGAGAAACGTAAGCTACCATTTTCAGATGAGTGCTCTGAGGAAGAGGCAAAAGGCGATTGTCTAGAGTCTCCAAAATTGAGGAATGGATCTTTTAGCTGCCTAGATGCGGCATAGCCAGCGAGCCACTGGGAGTAAACATTTTCTGTATTAGGCATAGCTGCAACAGGGAGATCAAATTCCTTCTCAAGTTTGATGCGTTTAGAAAAAGGGCTCATAGAGCTGGGGCTACCAAGAAGCAATTTCTTTGACAAGCCTCCTGGGGCAGATTCACCAGGCGAACAACCCCTCCCATTAACAGTACCACCATCTATACGATCTGATTCTCCAGCCACTGAGTCTTCATCACAAGTGTCTCTTTGAGCTTCTGGCTCAGATAAATGCCCTCTTTTATGTTTCTCAACCAATGCCTGATGAAAAGTATCACTAAAGTGATGCATTGCACCAAGGCCAACACCTTGCATGACATCAGGCATAGATCGACTTTCCTCGCCAGTTCTAGAGTTGTTTTCATGGTGACGAGCAGCTTCAAGATTTAGGGCAAAACTATAATCTGGCCGGCTGTCTGTTTCTGTCAAATCCTCCTCCTCCTCCTCTTCCTCCTCCTCTTCCTCTTCTTCTTCTTCTTCCTCCTCCTCTTCCTCGTCGCCATTCTCCGGGATCAGGTCATTTTCACTTTTAAACTTAGCTACTACAGACTTGAGGGCACTGCTTGCACTGCCAACTAAGTCACTGGTTCCGGGCTCGGGAGAACTGGCAGTAGACAAACCATCATCTGATTTAACTGTCATTGGGGACGATTTATGCATGTGTGTTTTCATGTGGCGTTTGAGTTTGCTGGCTTGTGTACATGCATGGTCACAAAGGTTGCACTTATAGGGTTTTTCTCCAGTGTGACTTCTACGGTGTACTACAAGATTGCTCTGAAATTTAAATGTCTTCCCACAAAACTCACAGGACTTTGATTTCATAGGAGGCTGAGAAGGAGGAGGTACAGACTGAAGAGGAGGGAGGGGTGGAGTTGCCAAAAATGGTGGTTTGTTGTTAGATTGGAATGGCTGCAGTAACCTTTGCATAGGGCTGGGCCGATTTGGAGACAAAGGTGGACTGGAACTAGAATTGTTCCCAGCTAACTCTCTAAGTCTCCGCGAAAAATCCATAGCTGGTGGGTCCATAGCCAGGGGGTTAAGTCGCAGCACCCTGTCAAAGGCACTCGGGTGATGTGTAGCGAGAGCCATTTCTTCTGCACCCAGACGTTCTATGCGGTGAGGATCCAAGTGATGCCTTGGCGGTGGGCTAAATAATGGGGGAGTTGGTGGGAATCGACCCTCATTAAGACCAGACGCCTCTCTTGATACTGATCCGGGGATTCTCAATAAGTTAAAGGGATTATTGTCAGCAATATGAATTCCATGGAGTGGTGGCTGTGAGGGACATTCTGCACCCAGTCCTGATGGAATGCCTACCCGGGGTGTAAGTGGACTGCCATGTTCACTTTCCAGATAGATTCTGAAGCCATGAGTGTTCTGTGCATGTTGCAGAAGAAACCATGCACTGGAGAATGGCTGTTTACATGTTGTACATGTATAGCTGCTGGGCTCATCTTTGCCTGAAAAACAGCACAATAGTAACATAAATTATTAATCGGTTAACAAATAATCAAAACTAAGTCAATAACAATACATTCTACTTTACCGAAAGAATAAAAACAAAAGCAAACAAAGAAACAGCTGGCTAGTAGCAAGAGCATTACATATACAGTAAACTCTCCGTTATCCGGCATCCACAGTGATTGGTGATTCTGTATAAATGTTGTTTCTGGTTGCCTGAGAGTTACTATTAAAATTGGGTTTAACTAATGCTTTACCCCATAATATACCATAACAGTATATTGTACTAAACCATTAGCAATACATTGCAATACTGGGAGTGATCACTAGGTGGCGCTTGTTTACAGGGTAACATAGCACTTTCACAAACGATCGATCAGACACCCGTGTTCCAGGATAACAGCATTTTTCAGAGGTCGTTCAGACACTCATTCACAGGATAATCCAGCACTTTTCGGTCCGTTCCTGTACCTTTCCATGCTCCTGAGCCCGCTCTCCCTCTCCCAGAAGGTGGCAGATTGGCATAACAGTGAGTACACAGGGACTTTTTTTGCGGGTTAGATGGGAGTTCCGGTTAGCTGAATACCGGATAACAGAGAGTTTGCTATACTTTGATTCTGAATGATGGCCAAAGAACATTTTTTTAATTAAAAAATATAGTTATAGTTACATTTTGTAAGTATTATCAATACCGAAGATATATGAAAAAAACTGTGATGATTGTTGGAGAGATATTAGTAATCATTAAAGACTATTACTGTACCTCTCATTAACCTTTACCCAACAATAAGTTACTCTTAGCTGCATAGCAAGCTAAGTTACTCTTAGCTGCATAACTGATACCAGTTGAAATGTCTCTAGCACTGTCTATGCATAGGAGCTCTCCCTGATATATTAATTCTACGCATTATATAGAGAGCCTTTATTGTAAAGAAAGTTGTGTTTTTATTTAGTGGCTCTTTAATGTTGGAAATGTACACACATTAGCAATACACTGTCGCAGTTTGGTCAGACTGAAGACATAAACAAAACAATATGGTTTGCTGACTCAAATCTCTGGCTACTACCCAAGGGCTCCTGATGTAAAACACATTCAGTGCACATTTTTGTATTCCTCTTCAAACTGATGTGACATTAGGAAGTGGCACTTTTGGAAAATGAAAGCGTTAGGTTGCCTGCCAGGAAGTTGACTAGGGTGAAAAGGAAAACTACTGGCTGTGTGCAAGCAAAATGTCTACTGACAAAACAAAAAGAAACGTAACACATCATTATCTCAGATTTAAGTCCAGATAAATGGTGCTTAACCCAAACCAAAAAAATGTTTTTGTTCTGGATAGATTTTTCTTTTTTTAGATATATGTGTCCCTGTTCACAAGATGAACTCCAGGTGGATATAAAAAACTTGTATTTATTCATACATCCTCAAATTTAGTTTTTTTAAGTGCAAGCAGGGTAAGTACCTGAAAATTATTTGGTATCAATTAATCTTTTGTACAGCAGGGATCAGGCTGTCAGAGGGAGAATCAACACCAGTAGCCAGTCGGACATGCTGCAGTGCTCATGTGCTAACAAGGGATGTGCTGATATGAGTAGAGAACAAAGTGCCAGATAGATGAGTTCATCATCGTGCCTCTTCCCTTGTACTGTGCAGTCACAGGCTGATTTAGGGACAAGACCTGTGATACTTAACTTTAGGAGAGAACAAAATCAGGTTCCCTGACAGACCGGGCTGTGCTGTATGGCAGACCTGTGTATATCTAAGAACTGGTTGGACAGGATAAATCTCAGTACTGGATGGACAGGATTACCAATCCTTTCACAGGTAAGACAGCTCCGCTATGTTTATTTCATCTGTGTATTTAGCTGATTGTCTGGAGTTCAGCTTTAACCGCATTTTCTTTTATGTCAATGTGAGGGGAAAGCTTTGCAGAAGGGACACAGACAGTGACTGACAAATAACTTTTGTCTATTAGAGTGGGTAAGGGTCCGTACCTGTGTCAGGCTTTTAATGCTGTCTGTGCTCCCACTGGGGTAATGCCCCCATTTCCCGCCCTGGTGGCTGGAGTTCCACTTTAAATGTTTAATAAAAATTCAGACATGATGTTATTGGCAAACTGTTTGTGTATTTGCTACCATTTCCTGGTGGTCAAGGAACTCACATTACCTAATGTTTACTAGAACAGATCAATGCCATTTATTACAGCAAACTATAATACGCAAATTCTGATGAAGAAAGAAAAGAAAGAAAAAAATATGCATATTATAAAGAATATTTTCAGTGGAGGGGTGCTTAGCTATACAGCATGCTTCTGACCTGACCTGTAATTTACTTTGCAATGCATTTTAATCTCATTAAGTGTATCCTGCTCTTAGATAAATCTCTTTACAAGATTAGGTCATACACAGTCAAATTAGGTTTTAAACATTTGCCTAATATAAAATGTGAAAAGTAGCAAGACTTTCAAATAAAATAT
Organism: Nanorana parkeri; assembly: GCF_000935625.1. Lineage (NCBI taxonomy): Eukaryota > Metazoa > Chordata > Amphibia > Anura > Dicroglossidae > Nanorana > Nanorana parkeri. The sequence continues at coordinate 3,913,641 of NW_017306279.1, read as the reverse complement.
TACTGACCCCAGAGCTATACTGTGCAGTCTTCATGTTGAATTAGGATTTCATTTAAATGAAACTCTGGCCATGTTTCATTTTTAGTTCTTGAATAGAGGGGGGGAAATGTCAGAACCTCTGGTGAAATTTTATTGCTTAGAAAGAGGGTAAAGGATGAGAACGCCAGTCCACTTATATGTGTCCCGAATAAATGTTTTATTTGCTACATTTGGTAAAATCAACAACGCATTTCAGGGTTTCGGGGAGCCGAATCCTTCATCAGGGCTAAAATGCAATAGAACTTAAATCTGGAACTAAAAGATTTTTGTGCAGTAAGGAATTCGAAAGGCTAAGAGAATCTCTTCCAGGTCTTACTTTGGCAGCAGTGAAATGGAGAGGCGGAGCAAATACTCTCAGCCCTTCAAATTCCTTGCACTATGCACTTATCTTTTAATTTCATATTCCATCCCTATAGCATTCCATCACTAATAAAGGGGGAACACTGAAGCCTCAAAATATGTTGGACTTTTTTTTTACTAAATGCAACAAATAATAAAATGTACTCTGGACTGGTGGACTGGTGCTCTCATACGTTACCTTTTTTTATGCTTTAGAAGAATCAACTCGGCGGCTCCCTTGAGATTAGGATTCACATGCACTAGACCAACTAAGACTACAATGACATCTAGAATTCCAGTGCTTCTCCAAAACATAATATAAGATTGTATATTGCTGTCTGTAGGTTGATTGGCAAACTCATGTCACTTCCTATATCAGTGGCAGAGTTGTACTCTGGGACCGGAAGTGAGAAAGAATCTCTCCAACAGGGACAGAACAGTAAGAAAACCAAATTTTTAACCAACTGAAACAAAGCTGGGACCTCCATCATCTATTTGTTGTGTGTGGATGTCTGTTGGAGATGTTATCTCATACCTGTCCCAATGACAATGTTTTACTGGGACGAAACGTGAAGGGAAAAATCTCCAACGGGGCTGCAGACAGCAATAACATTTGAAAGGGTGCTCTATACCCTTATTGCTATGGAAATCTTAATTTTGAAAATCTTAAAGCTCATGGCTCTCATTTAATCTTAAGGTTAAAGCAGAACTATGACCTTCCAATAAAGAAATATATTGCAGCACTTAAAAATTAAGTATAATCTGCTTACATTTTGCCTTCCCTGGTTCTCCTTTCTACCTCATCAACATGCTAATTTAATTTATTTCGTTTTCACAATAGTTTACATACTGTACGTTTCTCCACCCCACACAAAAAAACACTCAGGGGTCTATTCACAAAGCTGCTGAAGCATCTAGACGTAGCTTCGGCTGATCCTTCGGCTAGCTTCAGCCCCAGGACCCCTTCGGTTCAGTAGAAACAAAGGGCTGCTGTATGGGCTATTCACTATAGCCCGTAAGCTTTCGAAGTTGGCCGAATGGCATATGCGTTCGGCTCACTTCACTTCAGGTCGGTTATTCACACGGCTGCCTTCGGCAACTTTGTGAATGGACCCCTCAATATCATGAGATTACAACTTTCTAAGTGAAACCCAGAACTCAATCCTCAACACACTTGAGAAATGCAATATAAAATTATCTATAGAGCTTATATTGCCTTTAATACTTCATCAAAGTTGAAACTCAAACTTCTCTCCTCAACACATGTCTCAACTATAACTTAGAAAAAACAGATTTAAACCACCTCCTATGGTTATGCCCTAACATTCAAACTGTGTGGCAACCAACAAACATATACCTTTGTGTCTACAATTTCTGGTTACAAAAGAACTGAGCGTCTATAGAGACGCTCGATCGCTTGACTGTGTTAAGCTCCCGGCCGGCTGTGTAATTACAACGGCCGGCCGGGAAGCTGCTCGTCGGGCTCCACTGTCTGCTCGTCACAGACGAGTGGACGAGTGGATTTTTCAAACCCTGACTATAACCAATCACCACCCTAATCCATGCAGATAATAAAGGAGACCCTGACACCTACAAACCCACTCAGGTAAATTGAGCACATATGTATCCTAGCTGCCAAAAATGCATATTACGAACAGGTTCTCCTCTATATCCTTTACAAGGTCATGCTTATAGACAAATGAGATACAAAGGAAAAACAAACAGATGAATGCTCAAATGTTTTTTAAACCATGGTTCTCTTTCATTGTTAATCAGAATAATTATCTCTCACCCTCATTCGGGTCATAAATATTTCATACGTGAATACTTTAATTGCAACAGTTACTACTGCATCTACATCTTGAAATTAGCTTGTTCTTTAGTCTATGTGGATAAAACCACTGGCCCTTCAATATCCCTTTCAAAAGCATGGAAGTGACATCAGGGTGACCCTTACAAAACCACCTTCTGCACCAAATACACAAGTTTAGAGGAATGATGATAGATCAGATCCCATCCTCTAGCAGAGATGGCGACAGTTTGTTGACATAAACGACATTTCCCTAAATGAATCATGTCTCAGTAGCAACAAGGTCCTGGCTTTATGGGAGTTACTCTCATTTGTTAGCTAATCTTAGGTGTGGGCACATCAATATGACAACTCCCAGTTTGGTTGAACACAGGCCAAGCATCACCTTCAGTCTATGGAAAACCTGCCATAGTGTTGCTGACTGTGCCCACACTGGAGTTCAGGACCACTGGAACATAATACATTTTACTTATCAGATTTGCGAGTAATCTTATTATTTCTTTATTCTGATTACATTGTTTTAAACTGTTGGTAGATGTATGGAAAGATGGCATTGATACAGGTGCAGCGAGTTTGCCCATTTAGGATGTGTATATATTTGTGTGCTGAGTGTTTTGCATTTGTAAGAAAGAGGCCCACTGAGGCCCCAAAACGTTGGTGAATGTAGAACATGTCTTTTTTATTTATTTTTCTACACTTTCTGATATAACCACAAAAAATCATTGAGGATCTGCATGGAGAATTGGTTATTTCTGCTCTTTGAGCTATAATACGGCGTCACTGTTAGCTGAGCACTCCCACACAGTGGCTTTTTGGATCTGGTGGTGGATGGATTTGGCTTATAGCAATAAAATCCTGACAAGATTTCTTACCATCCTATCCAAAGCTAAAAAAAAAAAAAAAAGTTTTGCCTTTAGTTATACTTTAATAATGTCAATGACACAAGCTGTTAACCTAAACTCTTATATAACAGTAGAAGAGCTGCTTTGAAAATGCTGGTTACTAGCCATCTCACAGCAAATAGCGCATTACTGTGACAGAGGCTCCCTGTATTTTATCCTGATATGGCTTAGACTCTATTATACCGAGAGGCATCTCTGCATTCCTCAACTTCACACCATCAATAAATGTGCTACTTGTCATAATCATCTGAATGACTTTATTCAGACAATCTTCAGCTGCCTAAAGATCAGGATTGATCTATGTGGCAAATTATGTTTCCATTGATTCGCTGGAGTGCAAAATGTTCATTTGCTTTGAAGAAGAAAAAAAATCATCTTTAATTTTGAAAACCTTGGAAACGATTTTTTATCATGTTGCTAAACAACTATAAAAAATATGGGGGTCAACTGAGACAAAATGTTTGCTAAAATATGTAATAGGTTAGAGTGACATAACCCTTGTGTTTCTCACTAGAAGCTTTAAAATCTTGCAAAGAATAACGTTCGCATCAAAGGTTTTAACAGTAACATGTACTTTGCTAGAGTAGATTTAACTAATGATCATAATAGCACAGCTCACACTTAGGAAATGTCAGCCATCTGAAATCGTTTTAATTCATGAGCAACAAATGACACTAGTACGATGTAAATGAAACAACCTAACATTCTTGCTGAGACAAATACATAGCATAATAACGACAGCAGAGAATGAAACAGAGGTCCTTATAGTTTACTTAATCAGACCTAATCTAGTTTACCTTTTTTTTCTATAACAAAATATTCAGAATAAATCCTATTTTTGGTAATATCACTAAAAAAAACTCCCACAATCATTAACACAGATTATTCTACTGTGTCTTATACTTCACACCCTCTATGCAGCCATTTAATTGTGAAGTCGGGAGTGCATTATTTGCTGTGAAGTTTCAGAAATTGATATGAGAAAGCTTTAAGGTAACCAGCGACTTGCTAACGCAGTGAAAAGCAACTGGTTTGGTGGCACACTGTCATCTTTTCTTTGCTCCCCTGCCACACTATTATCCTGCCTAAAACAAAGACAGACAGCCTTGTGTAAGATTTTGAGACATTAAGTTGTATTATAAACAGAGCTAAGGGTTTTCTTCCCTCTCATGTGACAGTGCTGGACCAATCACCAAGTGCCTAAGACATGTGACAGGGTAGGCACTGAAAGTATCGGGTACGTTTTGAGCTCCTGCCTACTGGACAAAGCTAGCTCAGAAATTTGATTTAACTGGTTGCATGTTGGTTCCAAATGAGCAATGGCAGTCTCTATATCTCTCTCTGTAATAGTTTTCCTTAATCACAAGAGAGAAAACTATTGGTTGGCAACATATCTGCACTGAATTCCCAGGGGTTCACTCACCAAAAAAGAACCTTGTGCACATAGCCAACTGAATTTGTGGTCCCTGTGAACACCCAATTATGTGCAGTGGAAGCAACATATATCAGTTTGCTTTGCACAGAACTGGAAAATGGAAGTGAATACAGCTTCAATTAACTAATGTACTCCTTTAGTAAATCATCATGAAGTGTGCAGATGTTCTCTAATATTACAAACAGCCTCATTATATTTTTCCCAGCTTAAATGTTAATAAAGTGGTAACATCTACCTAGAAAACAAACAATTGGGAAAATAATTCTCTTGGAGTCCATTTAGGGGCAAGGAGTTCTTAGACTGTCAGGTTATACTGCTTGCTATAGGAAAAATGAACAATGACAGCAAAAAAGCTGTTATCCAGCTCAGGATTACCCCAAATACAACAATTACGCCAGCTTTGTAGCAAAGTAGTACCGAGAGCATGGAAATAAACACAGAGGGGTTCGACCTGTGTCTCTCTCTGTGGATTTCAAGTAAAGGATATTACAGTGAGCTACATCTATTCTAAACACATAGCAAATGGTAGAATTAAACTATAAGCTTCCACCTTAAAACAGGGCTAGCAATGCTGTATAATGAAAGGCCGTATTTTTATGTGAAGTTCTGTGAGGACAAGTGTGTGACCTGAATGATGGCAAGAGCGGGTCAATGGATGCATTAAAGTTAAGTTAATAAATAAAATGACTTGTTTAGTCAAGCATGTGTTAATAACACAGCAAGCAAGGATATCACTCAAAAATATATTGATCATTTGAACTTTTCATCCTGGCCAGACATCCTTGAAACAAATTGCATGTATGAGAGCAACTGTTATAAAGTGACAAAGGTAAAAATGTAAAGTTTTTATTTCAGGATGAAAGTTAAAATCATAAATATTGCATAGTTTTTGTATTTTACACTTTAAATATAAGGTTAGTCATGGATAATAAATATAAAATATCATGTGATATATTATGCCACCTACTCCATGCTATTGCAAGTATGTATGTGCCGCGCTATACTAAATAATGACCCCTCCAGAAAAATAAAAAAAGTAAACTATCTAGATACAGTATAACAACAACAACAACAAACAGTGTAACCTTACGCCAATATGATATTCATCAGCAGGCACTAATAGTTCTAGGTTGACCTATAAAGATTTATTATGCAAGTATGTCTGTGCCGCGCTATCCTAAATTATGACATATTGAATGTGAACAAACCACAAAATTAAACACAAACAATATATAAATACAACCACACTTTTGCCCATCAGTCTTTATTAAATTGTTTAGTAACACTCAATAACAGATATCCATCACTGGACATGTAGGCAAAAAACCTTGGCCTAAAAAGAAACCACCCCCCCAAGCTAGGATTTTTTTTGCACAGTACAGTTTCTTGTTCTACTTATTAGGATAATTTGGACCCTGTTGAAAATGCTGTGTCAACCAATAAATGCATTATATAAGAAAACTGTATTTCTCTCATGAGAGGGAAAATAATGTGTGGCTGTTAACTGTAGTGGGAAAAGCCGTCACTTTGCTTATGTCACTGATAGGCACAGGCCTATGTGTTGAACCAAAAAAAAACCCACAGTAGGCATGATTGGACTCTAATAAAACACAAGGCAGAACCTGTAAGACCTGTTAGCAGTTTTGCTGTACGGTTGCTGTCTATCCCTTGGTTAGACATTTATAAGAGATCTACTGCCCGCTATATGCTAACAGCACAGAGTCGTACTGCAGCCAGGAAAAATCCTGACAATATTGTTGGGATCCACCCCACTGCCTGATTGACAGTTGGCTCTGCCTCTCTAGAGCCAGAGCCAGCTGTGCCCGCCCCCTCCCCGGTCTGTTCCTCCAATGAGAACTGAAGGAACAAAGAGATGGGAGGGGGAATCCATGTGTGGAGTGGTGAATGACAGTTACCGCTCTCTGCAGGGAGAAGCCGCGTTTCGTGATCTCTCAGTAGAGCCAGGATGTGACAGCTGCAGTGTCACACGCCGGATCAAACTATTGCAAAGAGTATATTTTACTCTCCAATAGTTCTCCATTAACAATCAGCTCTGATTTAAAAAAAAGTTAAATGCTTAGGTGTGTTAAGTGTATGCATAGCCAAAACTTTATTTTTTACTTGTTTTTTTTTATATCTGATTCTCATCAGAGCAATTTCCATTTAATTTCTCTGCTAGAGACATAACAGAGAGTAAAAAAAGGAAATCTCTATAAAGCAATGGGAAATACCCATTTAGACGGCTTTCACCAGAATGGGTATCTTGATTGCAATGTTTACCTTCGGGCTACTGTTTTGATGACTACTCATTTTTTTCCCCCCATCACTTCCTTTACTGGACACAATGGCTACCAAGACAGATATAGAAAGTGAATCACACCAGTAAGGACACTAACCCTTCCACATTCTATTTAAAACTAAAAAAAAACCTGCTTTACATACATTTTTATACTTAACTTCAGATTATAGAAGTACAGGCATGATCCAACCACCTGATGATATGTCTTGATCCACCTCTATGCACAAACATAAACACTCTGGTATCCCAGACATTCATATGTCTGCCATAAAAAAAAAGGTGCATGCAGACCTCTCTGGCATCAGCTTATCTCGAGGGGAACAATAGCAATCCATCAAGGATTTGTAAACTGTCTGATCGTTTTTTTTTTCCTTTGAGATCTCTTAGCTGGCGGCGTATACCAGTTCCTACTGACATAAGGTCCTCAGCCAACATTCACCCAGATTGGTTGATAATAATCTAAAATCTATGGTCAGTCATTCCAGCAATAGTATTATTATGTGCGTGTCATTAACATTCATTGAATGTGATGACAAAACATCTTAATGTCTGTTAATAGACATATATTTCTAAACCAGGACAAGGAAAAGAGAAAAATATTATTAACAACTAATGAGATATTTATAACAAAAGAGAAACCAGGATAATTACACCTACAGACATACAGTTCTGAATTCACACAAGAGAGCGACAAATGTAACTGAGTCAATGACAGCTTCTGGCATGTCCATAGCCACCAGCCGTGGAATCAACTAAGAAGCTGGGGTGGAAGCCAAAAAAAGGAGAGAAGCAACATGAATCTACTGAACTATAATAAAAAAATTTTAATTGCCAAGAAAGTGTACAACCAAAGTAAATTCCTCATGTGCCAACTAGCTTTGGAAGTGTTGTTCAAAATTGCCTCATTCAAAAAATTGTTTGCCTAAATACCGAAAATGGATGTTATATTTTAACACTTCATACACATGTAATTCTGAGTTGTCTAGCTGCTAAAGTAAGCATAGCAATACTATGAAACAGTTATCGATGAGATCTGATGACATTAGAATGAGAGGAAATTGGTAGCTAATGCGGTATTGAGAATAAAGTTCATGTACTTTACCTCAGAAAAAGAGTAAGGTGAGCACAGAGTAACAATATCCTGGCATAAATACTATCTTTTAGCTAGTAATAGTTACATTCAACTGAACTTGATCTGTAATGTTGAAGAACATTTTACTACTCAAGTAGTTGCTTCTGCTCTAAATAATGTCAGTAACATGCCCAGCATTCATAGCGACATGACTAACTCAGTCACCTTAAAGTGACATTAAAGGCTTCTCCCCCAATGCTGCTGTAAGCACTTACCTTACTTGATGCCTCTTGATCAGATCATTTTCTACTGGTTTCCGACAGTCCCTCCAGCGCTGGTGCCGGTCTCTGACCCAGCCCAGACTCCTCGTGTCCCACGGTGTCTGTCCGACGTGCGCTTCCGGCTGCCAGGCTGCCTCCATTCACTTTCATTTTCTCTTTTCTCCCCTCCGCTCTACTGCACATGCGTCCGCACACTTCCTCCATCACACACATTCAGGAGCCGAGAGTTCTGCAGCCGGGAGCGAGCGGCGCTGGAACAGGTAAATAATTAGGTATTTGCCAACTTTTTAATTTTTTTTAAATCATGGGGCGTATATCTACTGCTTACTGGCAAGTAGATATATGCCAAAAAAAATAAATACTTTAATTCTGCCTTAATACAATCACCATTTGGCACATTCTATGGTGATTGGATTAGGATAACTGAGTTACTTGTGTGGCTATAAATGCTGGGGTATGTTCCTAACACTCTTTGTAGCTATGAAAGCCACTTGGATGAGTAGCAAAACATCTTTATTAATACAGAACAAGTCCAGTTGAATGTGACTAACAACTACCAGCGATACCATGATCTGGATATATGATAGGGATGCACCGATACTAGTATCGGTATCGATACCGAGTATTTTGGGTGAGTACTCATACTCGCCCCCATTTGCTCCGATACCTAGCACGAGTACTTCCTGTATCAGGAAGCCGGGCAGCGCATCATTACACGCTGCCCGGTTTCCTGATTGGCCAGGAAACGGCTCCATGCTCTCTCATCACTTGTGATGAGAGAGCATGGAGCCAACTTCCCGGCCAATTAGGAAGCCGGGTAGCGTGCAATGACGCGCTGCCCGGCTTCCCGATTGGTCAGGAAGCTAGAAAATCCGGAAGCCGGGCGCAGTGTAATGACGCAGCGCCCGGCATTCTGATTGGCCGGGAAGCCAGCGTCTTGCTCCCTCATCATCTCATGAATCATAATATTAAGAAAGTGACCTTAAAGCATTAGTTTGTATTGCTTTAGAAAAAAATGTGACCTGTCCCTTTACAGGAGAACTATGACATGAGTGATTTCCACTCACCTCATAGTTCTAAGCCGACCTGTGACAATGAGACTGTCACAGGTCGGCTCAGTAGATCGGGAGGTGAGGGAACACATACCGGGTTCCCTCACCTCTCGATCCTGTCACGGCTCTCTGCCGTGACAGGGGGAGGGGCTGGATTCCCCTCTCCCCGCTCCGATCTGCCAGCGCTGACTGGCGGAACGGACGGGGGCGGGTACAGCTGGCTCTGCCTCTAGATAGGCAGAGCCAGCTGTCACTCACGCAGCTGGGCGGATCCCGTCATCTACGTCGGGATCCGCTCCAGGTGCGGCGTCTCAGTATTCTGCGAGCTGTAGCTCACGGTATAATGAGCTTAGGGTAACGGGAGGACGCTAGTTTGTGTCCTCCCATTACCCTAAGGAGAACTATGGGGGAAAACACTGACCCCATAGTTCTCCTTTAACAAAAAGTATCGGTAATTGGTATCTGCGAGTACTTGATCAAAAGTATCAGTACTCGTACTCGGTCTTAAAAAAGTGGTATCGGTGCATCCCTAATATATGAGAACCTTCACAAAAATATACATTTTATTTTGAAAAAAGTATTCATACTACATTACTAATTGTGTATTTGGCTGTGATTTGATTTAATGAGAATACAAGCCAGCAACACAGAAGGAATTATAAAATTATGTCATGCAGAGTCACACTTTTTCTTTACATTATTAATAAATAAATAGGGACAAGGACATCAAACAAGAAACCATCATCTCAATACAGCACTGACATTTCTGCTTTTAAAGTGACACTTAACCCAGTAGTTAAATCTTAGAAATGCATTCAAGTACCTTAACTATTAACAAAAATGTATCCTATTTGTACATCCCTCAGCTGTAGATCCTCAAATCATCTCTGAATTGGTGCTGACACTGTCCTTCATTCTGGAGGGTGGCTACTTTTGTCCCCCATGGTCCCTGTGTGTGTTGTAAGTAGCCACCTCTCCAAGGTCGTTCAGGTGATCGTGTCAGGGAGAGGGAGCCATGGCTTCGTTTAGCGGGGTTCGTGACGGCGCCCCCCCTCAGTCCTGCGCCCGGGACAAGTGACCCCCCCGCACCCCCGGTTGTTACGCCACTGGCTCCTCGGTGTTCTTTTAACTTACACTGTGTAAGGAGGTTATTATCCCATATATTATCCTATGGACATTTTTTCGATTTTATATATACTGTAGTAACTATAAAATGCACCGACACGGTCAATGATCATCTGTATTTCAACAGATTCTACTTCTGAAATATCGTTATCTTAGTTGTAAAAAATTATCATGCTCTCTGAAATGTTTTCTGCTACCAAAAATAAAAAAGGATTAATTTAGTCAGCTTCAAAGTAATTTTTTGCATACACCAAGTAATCTTTCTGTCTAATCTTCAAATGCATTCCAAAATATTTCCCCTGTGGCTCAGTGCATAAAACAAATACTATTTCTTGACTAACAAATATGAAAAATAAACTGTGATCAATGGTGAGGTTTCTATAATCTAAATTTTGTTCTGTAACCCATTTGTTTCCGTGGGCAAAAAAAGTCTAAGGCTAAGGAATAAATACATGTACAAACTCACCAAGGAAACATATTAATGCGGAGTAATACTTAATAAGTCACAACAATATCACTGTTAGCACAATACAACTAGAAACCTTGACAGAGTCTGTACATCAATGACACGTACGAATATTGTGCAAGGTCAGTGCACATATCACCAACACACAAAGCGAGGGAAGAGGAGCAATGTCATTGGATTAAAGTGCACCTTTCATTTAGTAACTGACATACCATGGATTGTGTTTCTGGCAATCAGTGGTGGCTCTGTAAGTAACGGCTGAATCCCAAGTTCACTTGGCATCCTGTGATGAGGTGAATTTTCTAAGAGATATAAGGCACCTTAAACTAGATGCATACCCAATCATTAAAATCTCATGTAAGCTTTAAAATGTAACAGCATTTTAAAAGTGATTTTTAATCTTTTTAAAGTTGCATCTTTTATTAAAATAATACCTTGTGTTTCTGCTGTGAAGGACCTTGTATGGGCACTTCTTGTTATAAGCGACAATGTTGTGTCCCTCTTATAGTGACAAGCTAGCACCTGTTCATTTTAAAGAGATTCTACTTGCTTGCCCCCTGAGAGTATAGTGACAGGGTCTCTTTAAAGCCCACCCCTTGATGCATTTATACTCCCCTTCACAGCACTCTCCTGCCTATACTTCTTTCTGCACAGCTACCCAATATATGGCGCTTCCAGTTATGGGGAAGCATGTGACTTCCTCCCATGATGAAGTGCGTGGGCCTAGTGGCCAATCAGTAGGCCTGAAAGCTGTCATGAGGATGAAGGGGCTGACATCATCACTCCCTGCAATCTCTGATATCTAGAATTTTGAGGTGGCTGAGATGGTGGGGGGAGTGCCTTTAAACTTGCATCAGAAAAAAAACATGAGGGGAGATTTTTTTTTTTTAAATGGAGCAGACTGAGTCTGGAGCAGCTGCCCATGGCAACCAATTAGATTCTCTCTTTCATTTTCAAAGCTGAACTGGACAAACTTAACTGGAAGATAGATGCTGATTAGTTGTCATGGGCAACTGCTCCAGAATGTGCCTGCTCCAATTTTGATAAATTCCCCCCTTTTTATTTATCCCACATACTCCGTATTTACTTTTAACATAATCTTGACACTGATGATAAAATAAAAGTGCCATTTTCAGCTGATCACAACCCCTTTAAATGGGACTAATAAAGAAAACCAGATGTCTGGCATCCCCCACCATCAACAAATATATGACAGGTCTTGTTTCACTTTAACCTACATATTGTTTCCCGACAGAAGGACAACAAAAAACAAGAAGCAAGCGAGGACGGTATGTGTAACAATGTAGATGGCGGCATTTAATGTTACAAGCACATACAGAAAAAACATTCAGTGTTGCAGGTGCGGAGAGTTACGCTATGCCACTTTGCCTATTTGTTCTATTATCTCCTCTAATAGAATGTATTATTTCTCACATGCTCAGAATAAACATATTAAAATACAGCCATATGGCTTGGAAGTAAAAGCACAAATACTAATACAAAATCACCCAATTAGGCTTTTCAGTTACTAATGCAATACAAAAGAACTCCCCAGAGAAGTGTGATGTAATGTGATGTTTAAGGCCACTTTCATCTCTGCTCCCAGGAATAGAAATTGCATTCTCCACTCTTAGTAATCATGACTGCTCTGCTGGATATAAACACTGGATACGTTTCAGTTAAAAATTGGATTTTTTTTCTCTTGGATTTTAAACCTTTCTGTTGGGACCGACATCAAAACCCTTCTCCCTCAGAAATCAGTTGGCCTAGGTAGAATTTGGCATGAAGTTAGCATGGCGTCTTTAATGATGTGTATGTTGTATATGAATTCAGTGTCATCTGCAGGTTTGTCAAGGTGATCATGCATGGAAAAATATTGTGCATAACAAGCAATTGGGTAAAATCGTGTCACATTTATAATAGGTACTATAATATGGGGGAGTAAGAATCTGCAATTTTCATTTACTTTCAAATGATACAATAAGAAAAATAGCATTGTTCACACTGATCAAGTTCACAGCAGGCCCAGAGCTACCACAAAGCACCTGGGGCCTCACACCCCATTCACACTGAGCGACATGCAACTCGTGCGGATTTCTGCGCGATCGTAGTAGCGCGACTTTTCATGCGATGATCGCACGACCTTTCGTACTGGGCTGCATGAAAATACAAGCAAAATCGTGCGACATCCACGCAAAAAAGGGTCCTGCACAAGCGACGAGCGACAAGCTACAAGGCGAAATTGAGCTGTAGAATTGAACAGCTCCATTGAAAATCATTGGACGAGCGAGATCTTGCGGCAATATGCGCGCTTTTCGAGCGGTAATCCGCTCAATGTGAACGGGGACTTACCACCGCACTTGACATAGTGACTTTTCCGACTTAAGGAGACTTTTGTGTGGCTTAGTCTGTTGCCATCTGCCAGGGAAGTCTACAGAACGGTCATGCAGCATTCCCTGTCTTGTGTCTCGGTCATTGGCTCAAGGTGTTGTAGTTGCAGGGACACTATCTCTTTGTGCATTTTGCAAACGCCCACCAAGAGGCGCAATGCTGCTAATTATAAGAGAAAGGTGGTTCTGATCCTCTCTCCAAGGGACTGCCGCTTATGGTTGACTAGTAATTGATGGAACTGCCAACAGTTGTCTGAAGCCATGTAACTGCATGGAGCCTTTCTTGGATATGTATTCACTACGATAGTAATACACATGTAGTAATATGGAGATCACTTGACATGTATGTCTATGCTTGGTAAATAAGGGATTGTTCACGTGTCTTATTGGGGACAATAAGATATATAGTGTGAATTGAACATTTTCTACTATATTTTAATTAACACAGGCTGCCAGCAGTGCGATCCTTGGTTATGCCAACTGCGTTTTATAGGATAACTTCACATCACTAAATATGACGACATCAGTAAAGATGTATTATAACAATTGCTATAACAGTACAATAGTTCCAGATCTGTTCTGCTGCAAATTGATTCCAGACAGCAATGGTGTTCCACAAATAATTAGGATCAATTCAATGTATGTATGTATAATTCAGGAAGTTCCATGAAATTGCTATGAAAATAAGTAATCATTGCCTTAATATGGCACAAGTGTCAGAAGTGGGATAGCCTTTAAGATGATGATAACGTGATTTTTCCATCATCTCTTCGGCTTGTAAACTTAGTTTATATGCTATAAAATGATAAGCGTGCCAAAGTCCATTACTGGCAAACAAACATTTATTTTTAGGTTTTAGGGCAATAAACACCAATAGCAGATTTATCATTAATGTTAATTCATACAAAAGGCAATGCTGCGAAATTCTGACTTATTGATTATTAGGGGTTTGTCTACACCATTGCTGATAACAATGTTTTAGTGAATAAACCAAAATAATTATAGGCATAGTATAACCACACAGGTTTACCAGGATGATTTAAAGGAAACTTCTACTGTGTGCAGCACAGCAAGCCTGTCCTATCTAAGTGAAAAAGCTGGTTTCCTGGTTGTCATGCTCAGTGCCATGTCTTTCTGAATGCATGCCAGTATAAGGATATTTGACTTCACTTGCTATATGCATGCTCTCAGTGAGGGATTCGGCAAATAAATATATTTATGTTGGTACAGGCTTCTTTTAAAGTTAGTCAAAACATGTGGGGATATGTACTCTTACTTGTGATGGGATATCTCTCTAGTGGGGGCACAGGCTGCAACAAAACATGTGTTTTAGTAAAATGGGGAAAGGTTAGAACTTCAAATTAGGTTATCATTACTGTCAATGTCTTCCTGTCCAAGTCTCCTCTCATTTCTTTTTCTGCTTTCATTCCGACAGGATGTGACCAATCGGATTTCAGTTTTCTGGAAGTCAGGTAAATGAAAAATGTTTTATTATGAGTAGCTGCATTTTGCATCTGCTCCTATAGTATAAATTCATAGTGATGTCATAAGTAGACTTTCTAATCATATAACTGATGATGTCATGTGTAACCTGGCAGCCAGCAAGGTTACAAACTGTCATTCTAACCAAAAAAAAAACCCAGCAGGGAGGTATTCATAGCACACATCAGTGAATATTCAACTGGATTCGGTTCATCTGATTATACAGTGTCTTGCTTTCTAGAATATGTAATCATGTCTTTCTGATGACATTTTAAATGTCCAGCTAGACAAATAATTGCAGTGATAATTGATAGCCAAGTTAGGCTGGGAGATTATTGATTGTCAGAGTATCCACTGGAAAAAATGCTTAGCATACAAACGTTGCACCCTGGATGTGTATGCATGGCCATTTAATTTTTTTAACAGTATCTGAGAAATCAGGAGATTGATCTGAGAAATAATTATTTTACAAATAAGGAAGGAAACAATGTTCTTATTGCTGTGGATTAAATCATTGATGCCAAAGAATCATTGATGATAGAGGCTTGAATACAGAAGCCAAGAGGCTTTGCAGTACTCTATATTGGATAATCATGTTATTATATAGGAATAAAAATGACATCCTAATAAGGAGTAGAATGTTAGATATGTATAGTAGAGTGGTAGAAGTAGTACAAGTGGTTGCAATTGTGACTCCTACATTTTGAACTGTGGAATTTGTCCACTTATAAAAAGTCTATAGAAAGAGACTAACTGAACAACTGAGATACAGGAGTGTGCTGTATTGTACGGCAAAGGTATAAAATTCTTTACGCCTTTTGCAATGCTCCCAATGCTTTCTTACCTCTTAAAAAAAGTGCTGGGAGCAATGCGAAACAAGCAAGAACTTGTAGTACTGTGTCACATGCAATAAGCAGCATTACTGTATACCTAACATGCGGTTGTCCTCTTTCTGCAGACTTGCATGATTTGTCAGTTAAAAACAATCTCGGTTGGCACAGCGGAGCATGAAGTACTGTGCATTTTGTTGGTTGAATCCACTGTCCTCTTAGAAGTCTGAATTATTATTTTTATAATTAGTGTACAATATCAGAGATGTGCAATGAATCTAATTGATCTCACTAAATATTATGCTATGATGTCATGAGCCTAACTGAATATGTACATTTGTTGACCCGGAGCCCAGAATATAGAAGTATTACACTGGGGAAGATAAGGAAGAATAGGGTGGCTGTTAGGTGTTTGTTGAATATGTTGTCACCTTCTGTACTACCACAATGCCACCCCAGAACCCACATAACAAGAAAAAAGAGACATCCTCACATACTGCAACAACACAAGCAAAGATTGTGTCCAGCTACGTCCCCATTAAGGTGTAGTTGAACAGTTGCCCCATCCCTAAATCCTGTTTCAAGCAGGATTAAGAAACTAAATACACAAAACAAGGGGTGCAGGTACCAATGTAAATACTAGGAACTGTCTGTGATGCCACAAAGATACCAGATTCTGACATTTTCTTTGATACAATAGCATTTATTAATCTTCAGGTCAACCCATATTATAAGGTTATTACAGTAATCACTTCCATATTTTTCGCACTTTAAAGCTGAATTAGACCCACCAATTAAATTTTCTCTCAAAACAATTAGGCCCATTTCACATGGGTATTCCGATCAGGTCCACCTGTCAGTTTTTCAGGCAGATCTGATTGGAAGCCCGATGTTAAGTCTATGGGCAGCCAGAGATAAAAGGACATGCGTCCATGTACATCTGATTACCTTGACTCCAGCCCGGTCCGGGAAAACAAACAGAACAGATCATGCTGGATCAGGGGTAATCTGAGGTTAACAGACACATATCCGTTTACATAAAACTTTGGCAAGATGGAAGAAAAAACTGGACAGACACGGATGTCACAATAATACCCTGACCAGCAGAGGACCATGCATGGATCCCCTGCTCATCAGAACTAAAGGCACCTGTGTGAAAGGGGCCTTACTTTCAAGACATGCCAACTGTGAAGGTTGTCAGTATACTTATTTCAGCTCTCAACTGAACTTTCAAGCCCTCAAATGGCTGGTGTAATAGCTGATCACATGTGTAGCACAATGATAACTGCAATGCCAATTGAGGCTAATTGTTGGTACCTTACTTGGCTGTAGAGGATAAGAAGTTGTAGTTCTGCTTTAATGATGACACTTACAAGAGGGGGTGGAGCATAGACCAGATATGTGCTCTATTGCATTGCTCAGATAAAGTGTGATCAGAGTTACGCGGTGTCTCAATTCTGTATGTGGACAGTTCTGTGACATATTTATTCATTCAATTACCTTTCTGTCCTAAAAAGGCAGATGCTTTAAGTATTCTTATCCAACACAATTGCTGTCTATAAAATTCTTTGCAGCAACCAGACCGATTTTCAAATCTGCATATATTTTTTTGTTGTTTCTTTTGCACAGCTACTGCTTTCAGGTTATTAAAGATGGTTATGTTTTAATGTACTACACATATTATATCTACAGGGAAATGAATCTAAGGCTAAACAGCCTAATTTGTGGTGCAAATAATCTACAGAATGATGCACCTGCATTCCAGCCGAACATGTTTGCAATGCGGAAACTGATAGCCTTGTCACTGTACATTTTCATACTGTTTAGTGGATCATTTACCTTGAGCAATAAAAAAAGAAATGACTTCAGTGGGTGGTCCTACGGAGGTGGTATAGCTAATGTTGGCATGGACTAAAATTAGATATTACAGCTGAATATTTGAGTGGGAAAGCAAGAAATTTAATTTCATCGGGGGGACGGACCTGCAGATCTGCTCTAACATTCTGAAATAAAGCCATTATGAGCTGATTGAGTCTCATAGCTACTGTTAAAAATCAGAGGCTTGTTAGATGTAATGATTATCTGCGCCTTGACACTTACGGCATATGAGGGGGCTTGTCGAGCAGCTTTACTCTAATTTAGAAGTCTGCAGTTAATTAGAAAGCCCTCTGATTTTTTTGTGCGTCTGTAAATGCAGGTCACTATCGACAGCTCTGGCTTTTGATGGCATCCCAGTGACAGTTACTGGACTGACCTTCCCCGTGCTGGCAGGGACATCAAGACTTTTTACGATGTCAGGGAATTCAAGTTGGCCTGCCAGCTTTAGCAGGAAGCTCACTAGTAAGGATACAGTACTCGTATACCCTGTTTCCTCACATTAAACAAACGCTGACAAAACTCGCTATAAATAGATCGATTTTTTTTTTGCGGGAGAGTCAAACAGGGGAGGGAGGTCAGCTAATGTCACAACGTGTCCACGCTTTCCAGGTTATTATTGGACTGGCATCTGCATGTTAGAGCTTTATGTTAAAGATCACATGCAATGAGGCTATCGTGTCTCAGGATTGTGGGGAAAAAATAGTGTAGTATGAAGATAAGCGCTCAAGTCCCCGGGCTGTTTACAGTGATCACACAACGGCTTAGCCACCTTCATAGCTATGATTAGCAATATAAGTTATTCATTTATTTTATTTCTGTCAGGGAAGACAGTGTAATCAAGGACGCTTAAAAGTGTACCTGTCACAAATACATAAATGATTCCAAGAATAACTAACAATTCACTCCAAAACAGGGACATCTGTGGGGCATAAATACTGATCCAGCCTACAAACTGACTTTGTGATTTATAGAGTATGTATATATTTTTAAGCATATGTAATGCTCAATCTTTTTTGCTTTTTTTAGATAGAGTGTATAAGTGTGAAGTTTTTATTTTTATCGGGGAGATTGACCCTATGTAATTATCCTGATTACCATTGTCACCAGCACCATAGGAAATGTAAAATTTCTGACAACTATCTAAGAAGGGATTTACCCTCAGTTTGTAGAAATCTGTTGTGTCCCTGGGACAGGAAGTAAAGGGACATCACCACAATGAGACAGTAAAAACAAAGGTAAACCGTAGACAACGTGTGAACTGAAGACCAGGTGGCTGCCTTGCAAATCTGGGAAATCGTTTCCTGATGTTGAAAAGGCCAAGAAGCACTCGCTCAAGTATCGGTAGCACCCGATACTTAAGACCATTTTAAGACTTGAATGATGATCTGTCTGAGCCACCAAGAAATGGTGGAATGAGAAGCTGGTTCTCCTTCATGGGGACCATCAGGAATGAAAAAAACCAGACCAGGTACTGTATGCAGAGGCAAGGGCTAAGTGAGGTGAAACCACATGTGACCTGCAATAAGGAGCAATGACAGGAAGGTGCTACCTCACACTGAATGGTGGGAACAAGAGTGCAGAGTGCACATGTGCAACACTCCACCTAGTGACCCAGTACTCATTTCCTCAGCAGTATAACCCTTTCTGTGAAAATCCAATAGAAAAATAGGAATAATACTAATCCAGTTGCCAACCGTCACATTGTAGGCAGGCCACGCAATCAAGTTCAGCAAGGTCTGAATACAGCCTCCAAAGATATTGCTGAGGATACCCTGATCCCGATATCTGCATAAAGAGACTAGCTCCAACAACTTGTAGGTGAAGTGTTGATTAGAGTTGAGTTTAGGTTGTGCTGTCAGCATGGTGTAGTGCAGTGGGTGAATATAAACTTTTTAGGATATATGATTTCAGATTGCATATTATCAGATTGTATAAAAAATTTCATGATATGAGCAGTTCCTCATTGTAAAATGGTATATTGGGTCCAGTGGCGGCACAAGGGGGGTGCAATTCGCACCCGGGTGACACCCTTGGAGGGGTGACACAAAAATGACTGACAGTCATGAACTGAGAGCCCGACAGTTTAAGGATAGAGGAGGGGAACCCGCGGCATACCTTATCCCGCCGGGCGAACGTCCCCTCCTCTCTCTGCCGGCGGCCATCACCAAGATGGCCGCCGGCAGGTATCAATAAGATGGTTGCGCATGCGCGATGACATCATCGTGCATGCGCGTGCTGACATCATGTGTAATGTAATCATGTAATTTTACAAGGGTGCCAAAGGGACAAGCTGAATTTTTAATGTCTATGGATAGCCCACCTACACACTAACATGGTTGCCACTGCGGACTGTTCACTTTGCTGTGACCGCAATGCTTTGCTTTGCAGTGCTGCAGTTTGTCCTTGAAATGTCATGTTTGGCAGATGGAATGCCTGTCAATAGGACTGCCCTGTAACCATGCTCATGGCACTCAGTTGTAGTACAATATGAAAAAAACAGGCACTCAGGAGGGGGCAGAATTTCCTCCTGAATGCCTGCAAAAAGCTGCTCAACTGCCCCAGAAAAACAATCTACCGCGTGCCACCCGCATGAAAGAGTCTACGTGCATTTAACTGCATTTATTTTCCTACACAGCATAGTCATTTGCAGCGTGAACTGCCATATTACAGAACTGAAATGTTTAGATCATCCCTGATGAGTAAACAGAAGAAGAGTTTAGATTACTGTTAGGGTCTAGTTTAGAGTAGGTCCATACACGTGTTGTGCATAAATAATATTCTGTCTTTAACTCTTTTATTTCTTACTATACATTAGTTTAGACGACTCTAGGCCAAGTTATGTGTATGCTAGTGACAGTGTGAAAGCAGCTTGTTTGAATTATAGATGTCTCTTCACAGTGCCTCTTTTGAATTCTTGAGATGCTTGGAAATCCCAGTAACCTACACGCATTTTCCACATCCGATTACTATGTACATTTAATCATTAAGACTAGTTGAAAGAAAAAAAACCTGTGTATAGCTAAAAATATACAGGATGGTTATGTGGCATATGTGCTTGTTTAAGACCTAATCAGGCAATAATCAGCACATCTACTCTGAGCACAAAAAGCTGCCTTGTCTGGTATTGTCTCGTAATACACATGCTTGAATATTGAATGGCTGCAACAAAAAAAAGCTTGTCACATGATGACTGCATTTGCTATTGGTCAGTAACTTCTATTATTCACCACACATTTCAGACTGCATTTCCCATTGGTCAGTAACTTTCACTGTTCAAGTTAAACTTAGTTGCCAAACTGATCACAAAGAGTTGGCCAAGTGAGCAACTCAAGTTCTCCTGAGTAAGGTCAAGTAAACCAATCTCACCAAATATGTCCAGTTTAACAGAACAGTTTGTTCTCACATCATTGTGTTATTGGAGTAAATCTAGACAGAAAATATTTTTGTTGCTGAATCTGCTGCTGCTCTACCTCAGGAATCAGGCCAAATATACAGGTGTATTTATCTAGAGTGGTATTAATCAATGTGAGTTTGTGGGGTCTAAGTTATATCTTACATACTTGTTGTGACATTCAAAGGTACACACAATCAAGCGATGATAATCAATAGGGGTGATACAAGTGAACCACACAAACCAAAATCTGGAGCAAATCTATGGCAATTGAATGCTCACAGTGAACCACAGATCTACAGTTCGTGTCAAACCAGTTCACTCAGAAAACTGATAACATGGTGCAAGACACCCTTTACCAGTTAACTAAACAACTCACCATTCAGGATTCAGTGTGAGTGGGATCCAGAGTACATCCCTCTTATCAGACATTAACATTCTCTGATTACTGTGACATATTAGCCTACCATGGAAGGTACTGACCTGGAGTAGGGAGACTACTACTCACTTACTAATATGATGGGTAAATTACCAATATATGTTAAACTGTCAGCAAGGCAATTTTTCACTAGTCCCTATTTATAAATTTTTTTCATTATTGGATCAATATTTTTTTTAAACAAAAAATGGTTAGCTGGGTAACCTTCAGCATTACTGCAACAAAGCTGACCTACTGAAACACTTACCGTTCCCACACCACTCCAATTACTCCACATCACCCACCCCACACTACTTCCATCACTCCACATTACCATTCCCACACTGCTCCTATTACTCTTGTAATGGTTTAGCCTGAACACGAATCCCTTTCTGAAATGTCCATCATTCAAATGTCTGTGGCTTCCAACCAAAGGTTTTAGCTATCAGAACCAAAGTTGTACTTAAGCTGGTTGTCTTAACATCTAAAGTACATCTAAGCAATAAAGTCAGTATAGTAAACACATGTGTCATTCATGACAATTGGTATATAGGCTATCTGGAGGTGTTGTCTATTACCATGAAGCAGGTATTACCTGCACTAGATGAATAATTGCTATAACTGTAATGGCTGCTTGCTGCGGGCAATATCTCTAGTTACCTTTACTCCAATTTTTCTTAAAGCCTTATCCCAGAGATCTATCTATCCCCTCCGTGGCATAATGCGAGTTTCAAATTTGAACATGATAACATCCAATTATGAGGAAAGTTTTTTTGCAGGAATAGTTTTAATTAAATTACATAAAACCAATATTTGTTGACAAACATGAAGTAATCAGCAGATATGTCTGCTAACCTTATAATGGCATCTTATTCCCATCGCTAAATGGGTTAAATAGTCATTTGTTTATCTGCCACCATCTCTTCAGCAAAACTTTTTTTTTGGTGTGTCATCTGTCAGTGAAAATGGAACGATTCCTCCCTGTTTGTCAGATTACTTTGATGAATTATTCTCTAATTTGGCAAATAAACCAAAAGACAAGGGTACGCAGGGTGTTCTAGAAATTGCATCAGGTTCACTTAGATTCTTCCCCAGTGTCCGTGGCAATCCAGTTAAGAGTCGACTGCACTTAAAGATCACACTATTTAAGATAATGGGACAGTGCTGTAACAGGATTACAGGAAATGTGAAAGAAAGGACACAGGTACGAAATGTCATTTAGATAAACCCATCATGGAACAGTTGATGAGTATATTGGCCGACCAAAAACACACACGTTAGCTAATACATTAACAGCTTTCTGAAAGTCATAAATTCTTTACAGTTAGTTGAACATTAACAAGTTACTAAAAAGTGTCCTTGTTACACCAAATTAATAGATGTTTGTTGCAGTGTTTATGACACAATTATATTATTTTTCTGGCCAGGATTATTTTGTACAAATAAAATGCTATCTAAATCAAAATAAATACATAAAATAAACTTTGCCACCAACAAAAAGCATATAGGTCAAATAAATAAATAGGTCAAACATGCAGAACATACTATGTATAGCTAAAGAAGTGATATTCTGACTGTGTTATAGCTGTATTTTGCATACATGCACATAGTGCCCCCATCCTGGTAGATAAACATGTTTAGGATAGTGAACAGAATAAAGAGCCCATGTACTCAGTGAACGCCAGGACTTACCAGCTATCCAAGCATGTAACATGGATTAATTATATAATCAAACATTTGCTTAACTATAGCAATAGCAACTCATGCAGCTGCTATGGGGCCCTGGGTTGGGAAGGGGCCCACTAGAGAGGTTTTCTAATGTCTCCATTTTTTGTCTACTGACTACTAATTCACAATGTTCAGCACTTGCTTGCCGGGGTGGTAAAAGGTGAGTGGGCATAGAATTAACACCAAAGCCCTAAGGTTTTAACTCTGACAAAGATCAGTTGATGCTGAAAAATGTTGGTGAGCTACTGAGTAGTTACTGAGTAGAATAAGGTTTGTAAGTGTACTACTGCTCTTCTCTAGCAACTTCGATCCCATAAAATGGGTCCCTAAAAGTGTACTGGCTATGTTAACAGCACTCCTGCTGCCTGTCTATTAGGGATGTCCCGATGCCACTTTTTCAGGACCATGTACAGGTACAAGTACATCCCCTCATGTACTTACCGATACTTTTTCTTAAAGGGACAGGTGACTTTAAATGATCCATAGTACAACTACATGTTATGTACTATGGATCATGGTTTAACCTATTCATGTTAGCAGTGGAGAATTGTAACTCTATTGCTGGAGTGTAGTGGAGGTGTGTGCTGTATATATGTACTACATATACATTACACACGTCCAGTACACTATAGCAATAGATTTACAGCCAGCCCCGTCCCAGCTTCCCTTACTCACAGTTTCACTCCGATCCCCGTAGCCTCATGCGGTGACTCTTGTAGTCGGCGCTGGGCAGGATCGCTGCATCGCATCTCGGTGCTCAGCTTGTGGGAGGTGCTCACAATTCTGCCCTGCTAACATGAATAGGTTAAATCATGATCTTTAGTACATATACAGCACATATGTCCTGTACACTGCAGTAATAGTTACAATTATCCCCTGCTAACATGAATAGGTTAAATCATGACATGTAGTTGTACTACGGATCATTTAACCCATTCATGTTAACAGGGGATTATTGTAAATCTATTGCTGCAATGTACGGGACATTTGTGCTGTATATGTACAGTACATATAGATATACAATTCT
>NW_017306279.1:3886020-3889557 GCF_000935625.1 Nanorana parkeri | reverse complement strand
GCGCTCCGAGCGGGGTCATCTGGCACTCTCCGGCCACCTAAATTAGGACCCGAAGACTGCCAGATGACCCCGCTCAGAGCGCCGCCCACCGGAGCAGCAGTGACGCGATGCTCGGCGAGGTAAGTAAGAAGAAAAGAAAAAACATAGCGCAAGCTTTGGCGCTAGGCTTCGGGGCATTTTGACAAGTACAAGTACTTGTCAAAATGCCCTGTATCGGGCCCGATTCCGATGCTAGCATCGGTATCGGGACATCCCTACTGTCTATGATTTAGATATACTTTATGTTAGGATCAGTCAGACTACTGTCCCTACTGACATTGTCAGGTATCACAGAAACAGGTCACTGAAGTATCACAAGGAAATAGTTCTATGGAACCCTATGCTGTGGAGTTACTGTAGGCATATGAAAACTTGAAACAACTTTTTTGCTCCTATTAGATCATATCAGTAGACATTAGCTTAAAATGGACACTCCACATTCAGAGGCTAAGGTTACAATTATCACACCTATTTAACCACCTGCCTATCCCAGTATTCTAAAAAAGCGTTGGGTTGGTGGACGTGCACTTCTGAAATGCAGGAAACATAAACAGGTGGCCAATCTAATCAGCTTCAGAGAATCCTTAATACTGTATAAACTTATGGAAAGTCTCTTTGGGAAACTTGCTTAACAGCCAAAAAGTAAAAGATCTCCATCAACTATCTTTCCCATTAGCCTAGGCCAGCTGATGACTGCAGGCAGTCAGTATATTGTCATTATCAGACCGGGCCCCTCTCTTTTTCATAGTGTGGGCTGGTCCAACAGCAAACAGCATACACAACTATAGGTTGTCTAGATGTACAGCTAGTACATGTACCCATGGTCACTGAATATACAGACTACAAGGGGGGAACATATTGCACTGGACAGAAACACATATAAAATTAGAAATCTAGCTAGAGATGTTTTAATAGATTAGGAAAGCGTTATAACTTCTGCCAAGTTTTTATTTCTGTCTGGAACAAGAAGTGTTGTAAAAACTCCCCAGTAGAGACAGAGACAACTGTGACAACCTCTCAGTTATATTGAAAGCACAACTGCTTATATTTACCTTATTTCTGATATCTTCTACCCGGTCACATGACACACAGGATCCTCTTCGCCCTTTCCCCAGTGCTGGGTGGTCCTCAATGATGAAGAGAGTATCAATGAGGTGATTATATCAGCACCTCCCTGCATCATTATACTGTGAGTGCAGAGCTCTGTGGTGAAGCCCCTTTTGCAGAGGTTGGGTCAATGATGCCATGCTCTTATAGGAAAACGGCTGAATGATAATGAGTGTAGAGCTGCAGCTAACGATTATTTTCAAAATCGATTAGTTAGCCGATTATTAAGTTCGATTAATCGGTTAATCGGATAAAAAATGGCTCCAGTGATGGGACTACTAGTTTGTATTGAGATTGTAGTCCATCACAGGAGCAAGCCTGGAGCGGTGGAAGTGAAAAAGAAAAAAAAAAAGTGTTGTGTGCAATATAGTGAAATGGATAGTGTAAAATTATATAGCAATCAATGCAGAATGGCACCGGCTATAGAGGACTACAAATCCCAGCAATTGTACATTATAGCTGGCGGTATTCTGCATTGTGCTGTATAATGTACTATTGCTGGGATTTGTTGTGCAGAATTGCTGGGATTTGTTGTGCAGTGCAGAATATCACCAACTATAGAGGAGTACAACAAATCCCAGCAATACATTATACATACAGTATATAATGTATTGCTGGGATTTGTATTCCTATGTATAATATACAGCACAATGTACCATCAGCTATAGAGGAATACAAATCACAGCAAGTGCAGGCTTACCTGAGCAGTCTTCCAGCAACTTGCTTTTGAGATTGGGCCTGTCTATGGGCGGCTGTCATCCCCCCACACCTACATCTCCCCGCGTCCCTGTGCCGATCGTGGATGTGGGTGGGCGGTGAGTGTGAGGCGGGAAGGAGGTGCGGCGTGTGGATCGTGGATGCGGGCTGGTCTGGCAGCGGCGCGCAGCGTGTGTGGAGCCGTGAACAGGGCCAACTGATCAGAAGCCGATTAATCGATTATTGAAAAAGTTGACAACTTTTTCAATAATCGATTATAATCAATTATGTCGATTAGTTGTTGCAGCCCTAAATGGGTGCCATCCATCCGGAAGAGGAACAGCACTAAATACGGAGGACAGCGCTAAAGAGGAGGTGAGTATTGAAATAAGAGCTTTTTAAAAAAAAAAAATATTTTGCAGGGCTATGCATTGATAAAGAAAAAAATCATTATGTGGAATTGGGCTTGAAGCGACTGTTATTACAAACCCAGTGCCTCTGGAGCACAGATCATTAGTTACAATTTTATCAGGGAGATACAATTGTCTCAGGTTAGATAGATCATAAAGTTTCTTTTCCCTTTACATACTGTATAAGGCATTAGCCATTGCATTTTACAGAGGAAAGATGCACTTTTAAGCCAAAATAAAAGCTAATGATGACATAAAGCAGCAGCCGTCCATATCAAACAGTAACAACTATGCAATGTTTTTCTATACACCAGAACATAACTGTTAGAGCGGTCAGCGTCCATTGAGCAGCCTTTCTGAGCCCCAGTTTTCCCACGCCTTCAAAATTTGTTCCAATGATTCCGAAACCGAAGTCTCTTCCGAACGGGCTTTGGAAATAGACCTGTCAGTGCTTTTTAAGGTGGCAAAAAGTATGCAACAGCAGTCTGCAAAATGTCAGAGCTGCTTCCTTAAATAACATCTCGGCAGATTCTTTAGTTATCACTCACCAAACAACTGCACACCTGCAGAGTCCCACAGGGTAATCAAAGCTTACTTCAAGGACCAAGGTCACCATAGCACTTGTAAAATCAGAGACGGGGTGGGGTATGAATAGAGAGGTAGAGAAAAATACACACTGGAGCAGATCTGCGGCTAGAAGGCTCCTTTGGGTGCAGTCTAGTGGCCTCATTACCTAGGCAGCTGCATCTAGTTTCCAGCACTTCGCTCCCACAAGAGAAAACAACAAATTCACATAGGATGCTGACATATGCTAAACTGATCGACGAGGTGAAAGCTTATACACCCTTCATGGGGTCGGCTGCACGTGGACTTGTGAAGAATGAACAACGTTCCCATAATAACCCTTCTTTTTTTGGGCTAATGTTGAGTCTCAGATGATTCAGTGGCTACCTTAGCACCCTGGAGGTTAACAATTACACCAACACCTTGCAAACTCTGTATCCTTTTTCTTTTAAATAATATCACAGCTGCCCCCTTCTAGCAACAAGCGCAGCTTCCTCATTGTCACAGGCCAGACGTTTTCTTGTGTGCCAAGTGATTGACCACAAACAAAAGCTTGTTTGACCAACACTTGTTCTCTAACAAAACACCGGCTGAAGGAGGAAGTGGAGAATAGAAGGGTACATTGATGTTCCGATCCTTTCCAGTCCAGACAGGGTACTCTTGCTAAACAATGCTGTCTAGGCCATATGTCTTTTGCATCTCTTTTTTTTAATCAGCGGCC
>NW_017306279.1:3877771-3885955 GCF_000935625.1 Nanorana parkeri | reverse complement strand
AGATTGCAGGCAAGCATGATCATATCGGCTGCTTCGAGACAATAGTTAAAATATTTTTTATTATCTGATTAGGTTGGGCTTTTACTGCCATCTAATGAGTAAAAATATTCTGAACTACTACTGGGAACAAACTACCCGTGTTTATTTTGACAGTTTATATACTTTTAGGCTAGGTTCACACCTGCTCAATCCGTGACTGCGCGGCAATCGTGCAGAAAACCACTAAGCGGTCACGGAGACACCCACCATTATTTTCTAATGGCACCCCAGTTGCGCCAAGCGGATCGTGCGGTTCATGGCCACGATTTTACCCGTGCAATTTAACACAATTGCGGCTAAAAAAAGTAGTGTGTTGTGTTTCACAAAGAAAAATACATGTACGTTTTTTTCAGCTATTGCAGCGTGGATGTAATCCCAGTGAAATCAATGGGGCCATGTGGCAACTGCTGTGTGCACCTGCACACAATCGCGTGGTCGCTCAGATCTGAACCTAGCCTCAAGGGGCCATTACTGACAGTATAGGGGTGGCATGTCCTAGATGTCTGTAGATGTAAACCCAATCACAAAAATCTCATATGATCTTTACGTTTACTCTTGTAACCATGTTTCATGTTACACTCATATTCAGGGTGTAGAAGCCACCATATTCAGGGATAAGCATCTCCCATATTCAGGGTGTAGCATCCCCCACAATCCAGGTTCAGCATCCCCCATGTTCCAGTTTCAGCATCCCCCATGTTCAGGGTGTAGCATTCCCCATATTCAGGATTCAGCATCTCCCATATTCAGGGATCAGCATCCCCCATTTTCAGGGATCAGCATCCCCCCTATTCAGCATGTAGCATCCCCCATATTCAGGGTTCAACATACACCATATTCAGGGTGTAGCATCCTCCATATTCCAGGTTCAGTAACTCCAATATTCAGGGATCAGCATTCCCCCTATTCAAGGAACAGCATCCCTCATAATTCAGGAAACAGCATCCCATATATTCCTGGTTCAGGGACCCCATATTCATGGTTCAGCATCCCCCATATTCAGGGTGTAATAAGAAACATGTTTACATCTCCAACCACCCACCCGCAACCCGCACCCACCCCCCCTTACCGGAATCGCAGGGTTCTTCTTTCCGCATGATGATTTTTTTTTTTTAATTTAGTGCGGTTGTGAGTGGCTCTGCCCAACCAGCCGCCTCTTCCATTTGCAGAACCTTTTACAGGATCCATGAATGGAGAGACTACAAGCCCCGTCTGCCACTGCAGCAGATGGACTCGTGGATCTCAGTGGAGTACGAGTAATGTAATGTCACTACAATTGCAGTCCATTCACACTTCCTCCTGTCCCTCAGCTGAAAGTCCATATCTGGCTGGGACAGGGGCTGGGAGGAACAGTCTGCAGGAGCCTGAGCATTACACCCATGACTGGTTGCGCTTGCAATGCTTTGCAAGCTCAAATGAAAAAAATTAATAAATGCACTTTTTTTTAAATTATCATACATGCAGCTATTATTTTTTTTGCAAACGCTGGACTATGCCTTTGACACATTAATGTTGTTTTAAAAGTCATTTTCACTCTTTTAAAATCTACAGCTTTCTTTAAATATTACCTGTTGATGCTGCCATGAAGGACTTCCTGTTATATAGAGTGACAACACCCAACTGTTCTCTTGCGTTGTCACCCTGTCACATGTGCTTCCAGGGGAAATAAAAAGAGGCCCAGACTTTCAAACTCAAAATAGACACAGCCCTGGGAAGCCCCTGGCTACCAGGACTATGGAGAATTCATACACAAGAAATGAATGTTTTTTTTACTTTATACCGTTTTTTTCAATCATTTTAAAGGTTGAATGAAAGGTTTAAAGCAGTAAATTATTTTGGAGTTCAATAGTGCTTTTTTATAGAGTCCTATACATCAGACCAAAATGGGACATTTGCAGGAAAAAAAAGGAGGAGTTTGGGTCCAAAAAAAAAGAACCATATCTTTAAATGGGGTGCATTTGGGAGCTATGATTGGCGAAGCTCCTTGTGCAGACATAGACATAGTGAATGTTTTCACCAACAGAAAGCCCACCCTGAGCATTAACACAAAGCCACCACTAAACCATAGCATTTAGACAGGAAGTGGCTGCAAAGAGGCTGCAGGAGATTAGCAGAACTGAGATGTTGAAAAGTGTGAAAAAAATGAGACAACATAATATTCTAAAAGGGAAAAAAAGGCAATTATTTATGATACACAGTTTTTTTTAGAAACCTAAACATCACCCAGTGGAGGTTTACATCTAGTTTATGTGACAACCAGTCCTTCATATGTATTTTGTTTTAAATTATATATTTGGATAAAGGAGAGTGACAGATTGTATTGTCAGGTATCCAAATGCATTACAGGCACATAAGCATCACAATGTTAAAGTAGATTTAACCCTAACTGGATAGCGTTAAGTTTGATAAAGCACTGGGTATCAGAAACAACTGTCATGGGTATTTTTTTAAAGAATGTTTTCTCCTTTTTTGATCCCTTTTTTTTGCATCTCAGTGCGGTTGATCTTCTCCAGCCTCTTTCAGGCACTTCCGATCTACATGTACTCTCTCAGTGGGTGGCTGCATATCATTTCCCAGGACTGACTTCCTGATGGTGATAATGGTGGACCATGCCTGCACAATGTGTGTCCCCATTGCCACCTGTAGTCTACCTCTTGGACCCCTTCGACAGGGTGACACAGGGTGCACAGCTGGAAGACAACTGTCACCCCATAATAGGAAGGAGCTTCATGGCAGGATCACCATGTATTGTTTTATTGAAAGCTGCATATTTAGTTCTACTTTAATGAATGGTCTTTCTGAGGGGGCCTTCTAAAATTCTTCTGCCTCTTTCAAATGTATATAGTACTTTCTTATACAAACCATAGACACTCCATACATGCACTTATTTATTTATTACTGGCATTTATGTAGCGCTGACAAATTACACAGCACTTTACAAAGTTCACATCACCCCTGCCCTCAAGGAGCTTACAATCTAAAGTCCCTATCTCACATGCACACAGGGCCAATTTAGATAGGAGCCAATTAACCTACCAGCATGTCTTAGGAGCATGGAAGGAAACCCACACAAGCACAGGGAGAACATGCAAACTCCTTTCAGATAGTGACCTGGCTGGGATTTGAACCAGTCACCGCCCGTGCTGCAAGGCAGAAGTGCGAGCCACTACGCCACTGTGCTTCCTTTTTCTTTCCTGCAGAGATAAGCAACCTCAGCACTCCGGCTGTGCTGAAACTATAAATTCCCTCATGCCTCTGCCAACAATCTACATTTCCATTCAGACAAACCTACTGTACCCCAGACAATGTTCATTCTAATATGCTGACGTCCAATTGTCCACCATACCAGGAAAACTTCCAGATATCAGAATGAAAAAGTACAAAGTTAATTTAAATATTTCAGCTGAAGACTGGCACTAGCTCTCTGGCAGTACTAGCTTATGAAGGCTGATTCAAACAATGCAGACAAAAGTTGGATGTACCAAAGTGCATCCATATGGAGACACTGGATAGGAGCTTGCAGCTGCTTTTTGTAAATGCTGGAGTAGTAGATGCGGCAAGGCCAAAGCTGAGCAAAATATCAGCTATGTACATTGTACAATGTGCCTTATTTTTACATTTCTTAGGTACAACTATTGAATTGTTTGAATTTGTATTGTGTAAATGTGTCACATTCTGTTCAACTGGAGATTTGTTTTTCACATTATTTAAAAAAGTGCTGGCTGTGAGGAACAAGAATTATTTTAGATGCCTTCATGTATGAGACCTATTAACCTTGCTCAGGCTCCTGTCCCTGCTGTGGAAAGTTCTGCAGGGGAGTGGCAAAGCCCAGCATCTCTTTCTGCATTCAATGCACGGGTATCAATGTGATGGGAAGAAGCTGATACGTAGGGTTGCCACTTGGCCAGTAAAATAAGACTTGTTACCAATATTAATAAGGGCCTGTGCCAATGGGCTTTTGATCACTTCAAACAGGTTTTGCATTCCAATAAAAATCCAAAAGTAAAAATGTGCTTGAGCAAGTCAAATGCAGGTCAGAAAGAGGCCAACTGCAAGTCAAAGGCACCTGTCAATGAAGTCTGAATAATCTCGTAGGGTCTCCAACTAATGTCAAACGAATGCCATGGACACAATCCCAAAGCCCATTGACATAGGACCTTATAAAGAGATAATCACCACTACTTTTCCCCATGCAAATGCACCAACCTTCCTGACATTGCCATACATGGATGCAGGAAGGACTATGTCATTGGTGTCAATCTCCAGGAAGGTTCCATACTATTTGCACAATCTGATTTTGATAGATTGGGGAAAATTAAAGCCTCGGCCAAGTTTTTTCCTGCCATTTGTTTCCCTGTTGGGGAGATTTCCCCTCCCTTCCAGTTTAGACGGGAGGTAATTTCCTATCAGGACAGGAAGTGATAGAAAATATCTCCAACAGGAACAAAGACAAAGCCATTATTATTAGAATGGGGAAGGGCTAGAACTTCTAACAGTGTTATTATTACTGACCGTGCCATCCTGTCCCAGTGACGCCAGTACATCCCATTACTTATATGGCTGCCATAAAGACAGCAAGTGAAGAAGAGTCTCTACAATGGAGTCTCAGCCAGTTAATTAAAATCAGACAGAAATTTTTACTCTTTCCTACTCTATCCAAAAATGAAACACAAAAATATTGGCCAGAGTTGACATTGCCATAGTGTAAAGTTTAACTGGGGCCTTCTCATATCTAAAACCAAAAATTTGGGACTTTGTGCTACATATTTTAAAATGTCCCCTTTATCATCTTTATCATCATCCTCTTACACGCTAGAGACTCATATAACAGGTTGCAATAAAAAAAAAAAGTTATAAAAAAAAAGAAAAGGTACACAAAGAGATGCAAACAAACAGTTTGTAAATACAGGGGAGTAGCACCTTGTGGGCTTCACATAATGGGCCCAGGTGCCCTTTTGCACCACAATGGCAGACATATACCTTATGTTTTGCAGCTGGGAAGATCAGCAACATCTGCACATCTTTTTATGATAGCAGCTCCAATAAAGAGACAGGTACAGCACATCAACAGAGCAAGTCCCCTGCAGAACGTAATGAAGGGGTTCAAGGGGTTTAGGGATAAGAGCACATTCAGCACATATCCGCACATATCAGCACATATCCTTCATCTTTAGCTGCAGCCTGCTCATAGAGCTCATCTTCACTGGGGTACCTGCTCTCTGACACTAAAATAAATAGAAGCAAAATCCACAAGTCCGTATTACCTTTGCCCTTACCCTCATATCCATGCTCATAGCACAGATAGGGGATAGGACATAGGAGTGCAGACTGCATTAAGTGTAATACTGTCTGGGCTGTTGAAGAAATCTCTAGGTTTAGGAGAGGCAATATGACAGAGCAGATTGCACAATTGTTGCACGGTGTATCTTTCCCTTGATGTATTGCTATTTTATCACTGGGTTAGAAAGTCAGTAAAGTTGACTGATGTTACCTGCACTCCCGGCGCTATTCTACCCATTGTTCTGCCACCCTCAGGAATACTAAGTGTTCCTGCAACCCACAGTTAACCCACACATTTATAACACCCAGCACTGGTGGGTGGCCTACTCTCAAGCATTGTTCTTTCCTGTATCGCACACTAATCAAGCCCGGTGGGAGAAAAAAGGAGTAGAGGTCTTAACTAAATACACAGCTGTGGGGTGATATTGCTATCTTAATAGAAAAAACAAGGGGGGCTTTTACTTTTGGCTCGGCAAATCAGAAGATAAATGTGCCTCTGTGCTGTTATGACATGTGAATTCTGTTACAGATTTGGGACTTCTATCGTGTCTCTGCTGTCTGTAACAACCTTGCTTTTCTACATAAATGCCAGCCGCTGTCAAAGTGGTCAGCAATGCATTGCAAAAGACTTTGTGGCTGGAAAGATTCTGCAACACGAGGGTCAGCTGCCTGGGTGTGCTTAACTGTAAATGGGAACTACAGAAGCATGCTGGGAACAACGGTTTCTAACAGATAATGGGCAAAATCTACATGACATAACGTTCTGCTGCTGATTTCCAGAGACAGTCCCAGGATTGGAAGGTTTGTCCCTAGAAATTGTTTCCCAGGAATAGTCCCCATTTTCTAAGTCTAGGAAAATCTACCTTGAATTTTCCTCCATTTACATGTTATATTAACCTGATCTGTAGTTAATCAACAGTGCAGCAAGGTTATAATGTTATAAAAATTTGGCAGCAATGATAAATGATGTGTACAAATGTTTTATTCAGTAACGATACAGAAAATTGAGCCACCTTAACTACTGAGGAACTACAAGTCCTATCATGCTCTACAAGCCTTCAACAGGCATTTGTGGTTCCTTAACAGCTCCTGAGCAATTGATTGCTCAAGGATATCCTTGGACAGCGTTTCTTTTATTTTTTTCAGTCATGGCACCTTTTAAAAGTATGCAAAATCTTCAGACACCCCAGGCTAAATGTAAAAACTGTAAAAATTCCAGAATCAATACCAGACTCTTATCCGAGACAGGGGTCTGGTATGGGTCTTAAGGGGAGGCCCAGACAAAAAACAACAAAAAGAGATGACATGGAGTTTCCCCTTTCACATCACAGCCCTCAACTTTCACATTAGGAGCTCCCATTCACATTAGAGCCCCCTTTTCACTTCAGGAGCCCCTTTTCACATCAGGGTTCCTCTCTTTCACATAAGACCCAGTATTACCATATGTAGTGTACTGACATCATCATCATCTGCGGACATTGCACATTGCCAATGCACATTCTTTTTATACAAAAGAAGCTCCATTATTGTAAGAAATAAGGGCTAACAGCAGGGTCGTCCTGAGGCGTGGTGTCACCCGGAGCGGCCACCAGCTGACACCCCAATGTGAAGTCATCACGCGTGACATCATCACACGCGCTCACCTGCCGGCGGCCATCCTGGTGAAGGACACCGGCAAAGAGAGGAGGGGATTTCACCCGCGGGATAAGGTTTGCTGCCGGGTCCCCTCCTCTCTATTGCAACTGTCGGGCTCTCAGTCCATGACCGAGTGCCCGACTTTTCAGAGGGGGTGTCACCCCCTCCAATGGTGTCACCCGGTGCGGGCCACACCCCCCTTGTAACGCCACTGCTAAAAGTACACCTCTTCCAAAAGAAATACAGAGCCTGCTATTGTTCTGAAAATACTATTTGCCTGGTTGTCATCCTGATTCTCTAGTTCCAATACTTTTGAGTTGAGTCACAGATATGGAGCAAATATGCAGCTATGTGAATGAGAGACTTGTAACAAATATAAAATAGGTGTTATCCCAATCTTGCTGCAAAAGTGGAAATACACTTTACAGTTAACTTGCAGTACAAAGCAATAGGTACACTTTTATTTAGCCCTGTATGATAGGAGTGACCAGCACAGGTTTGCTTTAAAGCGAAACTAAACTCAGGAGTTAAATCTTAAAAATGCATTCAAGAACCTTAACGATTAACAAAAATGTTATTAATAAATCTTATTTGTGTATCACATGCTGAAACCATCTCTAAATTGGTGCTGACACTGTCCTTCCTTCTGGAGGGTGGCTACTTTTGTTCCCCATGGTCCCTGTGTGTGTTGTAAAGTAGCCACCGCTCCAAGCTCACTCCCGTGATTGACTACAATCACAATACAAATCAGTAAGCTAAACATAAGGTTGTAGTCCATCACGGAAGCGAGCTTGAAGCAGTGGCTAATTTACACCACACACAGAGACCATGGTGAACAAAAGTAGCCACCCTCCAGAAGGAAGGACGGTGTCAGCACCAATTCAGAGATGATTTGAGGATCTACAACTGAGTGATTTACAAATAAGATACATTTTTGTTAATAGGTAATTAAGGTACTTGAATGTATTTTTAAGGTTTAACTGCTGAGTTTAGTGTCACTTTAAAGGAGAACTATGAGATGAGTGCTTTTCACTCACCTCATAGTTCTAGCCGACCTGTGACAATGAGACTGTCACAGGTCGGCTCAGTAGATCGGGAGGTGAGCGAACACATACCGGGTTCGCTCACCTCTCGATCCTGTCACGGCTCTCTGCCGTGACAGGGGGAGGGGCTGGATTCCCCTCTCCCCGCTCCGATCTGCCAGCGCTGACTGGCAGAACGGACGGGGGA
>NW_017306279.1:3870693-3876986 GCF_000935625.1 Nanorana parkeri | reverse complement strand
TTTAAAGGAGAACTATGAGATGAGTGCTTTTCACTCACCTCATAGTTCTAGCCGACCTGTGACAATGAGACTGTCACAGGTCGGCTCAGTAGATCGGGAGGTGAGCGAACACATACCGGGTTCGCTCACCTCTCGATCCTGTCACGGCTCTCTGCCGTGACAGGGGGAGGGGCTGGATTCCCCTCTCCCCGCTCCGATCTGCCAGCGCTGACTGGCAGAACGGACGGGGGAGGGGGCCGGTACAGCTGGCTCTGCCTCTAGATAGGCAGAGCCAGCTGTCACTCACGCAGCTGGGCGGATCCCGACGTCCAGGTCGGGATCCGCTCCGGCGTCTCAGTATACCGCGAGCTGTAGCTCGCGGTATACTGAGCTTAGGGTAACAGGAGGACGCTAGTTTGTGTCCTCACGTTACCCTAAGGAGAACTGTGGGGAAAAACACTGACCCCATAGTTCTCCTTTAAGCTTGTGAAAAAATGGACAGAAGAATGTTCAAAACTTAGAAAATCGCCTTACATGACAAAAAGCAAATGTGAATTCCCTGTGGCTAGCAATGCTTTTAAAAAGAATATGGCAGTATTTACACAGTAAATACATTTAGCTAAAATAGTTCTGAACTAAAGACAAACTGAAAAAGATCTAATTTTATATTCCTCTAGCTTTAGTTAGCATTTGCTGTAAAATAAAACAAAAAAAGGTCTCAATGCACGGGAGGTGCTTTTTATTCTGCCATGCCAAGCTGGACAACTGTTAGAGATAGTTTGCTTGAGCAATTTGTAAGCACACTGACAGCATGGTGTCTAGTGATAACAATTTTGACAGGTTTAACTGCAGATATCCCTGTTAACAGACTGGTCTCCTGATATGCAGGATGGCTACTAAAATAGAGATAAAGCAAAAATAGCTTTCAGCTTCTCTGCTAAAAAAGTTTCAATTCCTTATTTCATAACGATTATGCATGCATGGACATAATATTTACATAACATGCACGTAAAAGTAACACATACATCCAAGCCCAAAAAAAAATCAGTAAGAATGCCATTATGCACTCATAGGCCTCATTCACACAGCGCAGGATCAGGCCGTACAGATCCGTGCGCCATGCACGGCCGTATCGGGGCGTTCCCAGGAGGGACAGGTGCTGATTTGTGATTGCGTGCAGCAACCTGTTCTTCTCTATGGGAGAACACGGCCGTACGCACACCCGAGCTGCACATCGGTGCGGGTGTCCGTACTCAGGCGCAGGCCAAGCATGGACACCCGGACCCGCACGGACGTACATTTAACCGAATCTCTCAAGCAACCAGAAACAACATTTATCCATTATCTATTTCCATTTACCTTTATATTACAGGCATATGGATGATTATATCTCAACCCACTAGTGTTTTGTAGTCCTCAAAACATGCTAGTTTGCAGACACTGCACAAATAATGTCTCATTCCAAGCCAACCCCTCCCCAGAGGTTCTGATAGGTATAAATAGTCCACCTGACCTGACCCCTCCCCCTAGGTGTGTGTGAACATGTGTATGCACCGCACGGAATCTGGCAGCTGTACAAGATACCATATATGATTTGTCTGGAATTCTTATGGTGCTAAGCATATTGATTCCCATTCCTACATTTTCACCAAGTGCTTTAGCCCGCCGAACGTTGCACATGAAATACTAACATAATTCAAGGTTATATCAGAAGTTAGCAAGCTTGTCATGTCTCACTCATTTCAAATGAGTTGCATTCACTGGAGAGTACCCACACTCATTTTCTACTTCAATAGTCTCATTCACTTCAAGGCACAGTCCTTCCTCACCCAAACTGCCTTCTCCTGCATTTTCATCCTGATCACATGTGTGTTCTTCTTTTAATAAAATAATACATTTATCATGACTCTACATTGTTAAACAAAATGTACCTAATTGCCACAGCAACCAAACAGGTCTCCTTTAATTAATTTCGGCATGTGAAATGAAGCTGGTTCCTGATTTAAAAGGAAAGGACACAAAGCACGCTTATCAATTGTCCTTGGGTTTGTAGTAACTGCACCCTTCTTAAAAGATTTGTCCTTGGAAGGTTTGTGCTTGATTTTTATTAAACACATACAAAGACCAACTTCTATAACAGATGGAAGGTTTAAGCCAGCGGTAATTGTTTAGCTGCAATAGAATTAAAAGTCCTGGCAAGTTACAGTAGCCTATGGCAATATAGGACCTATAGTTCAACATAAAAAAAGGACATGGGTTATTTACAAACTTTTTCTAAAATTACTGCAAGAGATTCAAGGTATTGTCAAGTATCATGCTTCACCTGTCAGTTTTCTTTTGTGAAGGAGGAAAGTGCTTGTTGTGGGTAGCAGTACCCATATACAGTACATGATATCAATTGGCGCTCTCATGTCTATGCAGTACCCGCAGACAAAGGGGGTTGTAAGTTATAGTGATTGGAAAGGTTAGGCAACCTTCTTCCATTGTTACTAATTAGCTCCTGGCAAGTCTGTACTTCTGATACCAGTTAGAGTCCATGGGCAACATAAAGGTGGCCATACACTGTACAACAATCACAAGACATTAGTCTTGCGATGGTTGTAAAGTGATTAAAAAAACGTACGATCTGCCCATCTTGGACAGGCAGATCGCACTCTCGATCATCGCAAGCCCGCCCCCCTGAGGGGCGGGCTTTCAATGACTGCAATGCTGAACGGGCAGTGTGCGCGGGCGCACACCGGCCCGTTCAGCATTTGTCTCCCGAGCACCGTTCAAACCAGCCGAAAATCGTACGATTCTCGGCTGGTTTTCTAACATGCTCCTTAGACAAAAGACGTGCGACCGTACAGTAGAAACGGTCGCACGTCTTCGTTCACACTGTTCGATTCTCGTGCGATCGCGGGATTTCCCGCGATTCTCGTACGAGAATCGAGCAGTGTATGGGCACCTTTCCACTGCTACTGTTCCTGTCATTTTGAAATTGAAGTACAAATGTTGTAACTGGTAGACTTTTATTATTATAATACAGGATTTATATAGCGCCAACAGTTTGCACAGCGCTTTACAACATATGGGGAGACAGCACAATTACAATACAGTACCATGCAAAAGGATTAAAAGGATGAAAAAGTGTGCCAGGTAATGAAGGAAGCGTGTCAGTTTGCCCCAACCCCGATAGCAGATAAGCAGTCAAACTGGTCCAGTGAAACAACCCAGCCCGCTGATTGGACAATAAAGGAGCAGTAGCACACAGTTATAAGTTATGCAAGTTATAACTCTGCTATCTTAAACATCCTGTTATCATGTTCCCTGCGTTAAACTAACAGCAGTGTACAGCCCAACTGGCCCCTAGCAATGGTCATCCTTCTCTCAGCCCTGCTGCACAGCAGATAACAAAAAATCTGATATAAAGACCAATTAATTTATTAGTTATAATTTTTTACATCTAACTGGGGCACAGCTTTCAGCATTACATATGCCATTTTTACTTTTAGCTGCAAGCTGCACAGTATATTTTGTGACTGCATGCTTCTATTGTTTGGAAAATGCTCAGAAAATAATATTCAAATGCTGAGAACTCTTACCGATTAATGAATAATGAATAGTACATTTTTGGTTTTATGTATATATTTATATATATATATTTATAAATATAGATATATATTTTATTAATATATTTTTTTCTAATTGTAGTTATTGTCAAGGGATTTAAGAACAATGGGCCTCATGTGTAAATATTGCCTACTGTAAAATTCTACAGTTTCAATGATTTATCAGAGAAAGCTGTAATTGCTCCGACTGACTGAAGGTGGCGCTGCAGAACCTCCTAGCGTGTCCAGGCTGCAAGTGTTGAAATGGTCTGTGTGTTCCAACAGAAAACAGGTAGCAGCAGCCTTCAAAGGATTGGACCTCAGTCCACTTCTATTGCTGCAGTGTCCTTGCTGTGTTTGATCAGTCAGTGTTATTAATGCCGATATTGAGGGAAATTAGGTGATGTTTTTAAAAGGAAAAAAAAAAAACCTCTTGGATGGCTGACAGCGGCTTGTGTTGCAATACTGTAACTGAAAGAGTTATCTTTGCTGTATAAATATTTGTAGAGACACTTATCAAAAGCAGCTATCGTATATCAGGCCCCTTTTTAGCTGAATGGAAAGGATAATGATATTACTATAGTCG
Organism: Nanorana parkeri; assembly: GCF_000935625.1. Lineage (NCBI taxonomy): Eukaryota > Metazoa > Chordata > Amphibia > Anura > Dicroglossidae > Nanorana > Nanorana parkeri. The sequence goes on along the minus strand of NW_017306279.1, from coordinate 3,872,831 downwards.
TGAACTCAAACACAATTATGCAAACACAAATGCACTTGTTAAGTGACAAAAACAAATAGCCGTGGTTTATGTAAGTAATGCAACTCTTGCAAGAGAGAGACGAAGAGGATAAAAATACTTGTAGATTCGTATGAATAAATTACGCTGCTCCCGTGACAGATCTGATGATCCACTGAAATTAGAAAATCAACTGATTGTTTAATTGTGTCCAATACATCTTGTATCTTGTCCTGGATACCACTACATAAAAATATCCAGCTGCATAGCCCTCAGCCGGAGTTCAAAGGAACAAACTGCAACTTAGTCTAATCAGTTCAAAGGGATCAAGATCCCCATAAGGACTGCCCGCCGGGGCTTAAAGCTGAATCCGGGCAAAAAAACATTCATTTAAATATATCCCCCAATTGTCACAAAGGATGAATCAGCGTGCAGAGAGCAGAGCTATGGGAGGGACTCAGCAGGCTCTGCCCGCTACAGACTGCCAGCAGAAAACTACAGGAGGGGGCGGATACCAGACCAGTCATGCTGTACAAGGAGGGACAGCAGCAGTGACCAGTCTTTATTACAGGAAGTGCCTGTACAGAGGAAAGTGCAGAGTAGTCTCATGCTGGATGACTGCACATACATGAAGAAAATACACAAAGCACACCAAGATTCTACTAACAATACGCATGACCCTTGTATTTAGACAATATTGGTTTTGCCTGGAGTTCAGTTTCAACAAAGAAAAGGGTAAATATTTAAAGACGGTTACCAGTTTGGATGGAATACCCCACCTCTCTGCATTCAGCCATCTGGTGAGTGATCCTCATCCCACCTTTGTCTACTGAGGTCAGCAAACTGGAGTCCACTCATTTAGATGGAACCGCCCATGTATTTAAAGTATTTCTGAAGCCAAATCTATATTTCTTTTTTAGTTTTGAATGGAGAAGAGAATAGTTACAACCCTGCATTTATTTATTTTGAAGATTTTCTTATATGTCCTCTCTTAAGACGCAAAAAGATGTGAGAGGAGATCTCTCCAAGATTCTCAGTTGTCACAGGAACAAATCTCCCAATTGGAAGATTTGCCCTCTATTCCTGGTTTGGTAAAAACTCAAAATTGTGGATCTTTTCTCACTTTTAGTACTGGTGATACTGTACAATGCCCAAATTGAGAGGGTGAACCGTCCAGTGAGGAGGAAGAAGACAACAATAAAAACATGACAGATGTTCTACACCTTCCTTAAGCTGGCCATACACTGGTTGAATTTTGGCCTAGTCCTGCTGACTCAAATGAAAATCACACAAAAAGCTCAGTTTACAAAGCTTTACCACAAGAAGAAGGAGCTTTATTTTGGTCATGTGACTATCATTTTCAGTTCTTATTGAAAAGGAATGTTGCTTTTTTTGAAAATGAAGATCTTTATCCTGGTGTGTAAGTTTTGTGAATCGAGCCTAATGTGTGACCCTATCAGTTCAACTTCGTTCGACAAATGTTGAGTTTTCAATTGACGTTTGTCGAAGGAGCCAGGGCAAACTTTTTTGGTCAAACAATGACGACATCCAGGCCAGATGTAGACACTGTGCGGGTATACAATACATGGGGGGATTCCTCCATCCACGGTAAAATCTGTGTTAGCATGTAGTCTGTAGATATCGAGCAATGACCGACAGCAAGCAAACAAAACTCGGGTTAGAATGGGCAGACTGTTAAAAGCTGGTTTCTGCTTGGTTGCTATTACTGTACTTCACTACCCCTTTGACTGAACAGAATTGAAATGTAACACAGAATTCGATATAAGACTCTTACCTTCATACAAGACAGCCAATGGTAATGCAGGGAGACAGCTCGATGCATACATGGTACAAAATGTATATCTCTTTTGTCCTATTCCCTTTGCTCACTTAATGTGCATATGTATGAATATAATGGAGCAAATAAAGGAAGATGACAAAGAAATCAGCATAACTAAAGGCAGCCATGAACTCTTGTACTAACAGGCAAGGATGGCGTTTGTAATGGTAGATGTAAATGGCTTTGAGAACATAATTAAACAAAAAGTACGACTGCTGCGTTTCTGGATTTATTATATTAGCAGCCTTTTCTGGTCACCAACAATATCCACCCTCTGTAACTACAGAAGGGGGGGGGGGGG
>NW_017306279.1:3795836-3870655 GCF_000935625.1 Nanorana parkeri | reverse complement strand
ACCCCCCCCCCTTATACCTCCGAAGGGGGGGGGGGGTTTCCTGCTGCAAACTGTTAGAAATTGTTTAATGCAATGATGTTATTACTGTGTTTGAAGTCCTTTTTACAGCTGGTGAAAAGTCAGTTATTAACACTGATATAAGAAAGACAGAGTTCGGATTATTATGTTCACTTTTATGACGGTCACATACTTTTTTATTGCACTTGAATAACAAGCATAATGCAAAAACTGATTGTTAACCATTAATCCGGGGTCACAGCTATCCTCCACATTGTCAAGCCAATAAACAGAAAAAATGAAATGTGCAGGTGCACCTTTAATGAGCGTTAAGGCTTCTATGTTGGAGACAATGTAGAAAGGCCATGTCCTGATCTAAAGTAAAGCTAGCCACACACTCAACGAGAGAAATCATTTGATTCCTCTATTACCACTAAATACTACCGGCTATTGCATTAAGAAACTGCTGCTTCCACGGGTGCTAAATACCTGAACAGTGCCTGTATCTGATTGTAGCCACTGATTTCCACCCAGATCCTTCTGAATACCCAAACATCTCACTGGCTGCGGCCACTGTTAGTATCACAATTTTCCACCATGGCTTCATTGATTTTTCAGTCGAAGTTTGTTGTGCCAATAGGACCATCCGCAATTAGAATTTTGGCTGATTAAGAAGAAATCAGTTAAAATTCAAGTAGTGAATGGCCAGCATTATTGTCCATGCAGGAAATGCAAGGAAATCTCCCCAATGGAGACACAGACCACAATAAAAACCAGTCCGAAACTAAAAAAAGAAAAAAAATGTAACAGTACCTCTTAATAGCCAACCCGCTCAGCAAGGTATATTCAGCTATCCAAGAGCAGGGCTTCCGGGTTTAGGTGGAGCATGTACCCTCTTCCATACTGCAGGGTTCAGACCTGAGCAGCCAACACTGTTACATGGGGGGCATGGATGTTATCCACGTAGATATTGTCCGACACCCTCCAACACCAGAAACTACCCAGGGTGAAATACTTTGCTGGGGTGGAAGCAAGTGGCGGATCAGGTGACAGTGTCTCTTTAAGGAGCTGGTTAAGTGCGAAGCTTGCTTTTGCTGACATCTTCTTTTATAAATATTGGCTGCCTGGCTTTCATGCTGATGGATTCAATGTTTGATTCAATGACTTGGAACTAGCATGCAGATCAGAAGTCATGACTAATCTGCGTGCTAGTTCCTGGGCAGGGACTTTAGGCTGAGGGTTGAAGTATGCAGATCAGGATTTCTGACTTTCTAATCTGCATGCTTATTCCTGAGCAGGGGCCTAAGGTTGAGGGTTGAAACATGCACATCAGGATTTCCGACTCTCTAATCTGCATGCTTGTTCCTGAGCAAGGGCCTCAGGTTGAGAGTTGAAGCATGCACATCAGGATTTTTTACTTTCTGATCTGCATGCTCGTTCCTGGACAGTTGCCTTAGGTTGAGGGTTGAAGCATGCAGATTGGGATTTTTGAATTTCTGATCTGTATGGTTGTTCCTGAGCAGGGGCCTCAGGTTGAAAGTTGAATCGTGCACATCAGGATTTTTGACTTTCTTATCTACATGCTTGTTGCATGCTTGAGGGTTGCACACTTAAGCGAGCAGGACAGAAGCTGGGCTCCAAGGTAAGTACCTTCTATTTTTATTCTGCTTTAATAACTACCTATCATGTTCAGCCCAAAGCATACCTTTGTGTTAAAGGGGTATTCCTGGGTAGGAAGCCAGGGGTAGTATGAAGGGGTAGCTGTATGAACAGCTTCTACTCGTATTGTAGTTTAAAGTCATACTAAATGAATTACTAATTAATTGATTAATCTGCAATTAATCTCTGCTGCATCTGAAGCAAAGCCCTCTGCTGTCAACGTGGAAGAAGGATTTCACCTTGCCTCTTGGCCTCTTTAGCTGCTTCCTGCTGACATCTGAAGTATGTGCAATTTGTAAAAGGGGAACTGACAAGAAATATCAGTTTTCTAAGAGAACAAGGGCAAGTCTCTTTACATTTAACAAGCAAACCGATAATATGCAAAGCCAGTAACAACCCGGCAAACTGAAAGCACCTTTTACTTTTGCAACTAACTGATGCAAATCAATATTAGTTGCTATGGACAACTGCTCAAAACTCCTTTTGCACTTATTTTGGCTGTTCATTGGCTGAGCAAGCCTGGAACACCAGGAAGAAGGAAAAAAAAGAAATATCTGTAAAATAAATCTTCTTGTACCTGCAAACAGCAGGCTGTTGGTAAACTCATATCCTTTTATTCTGTGCCTTCCTTTTACTGGCAAAAGGAGACAAAAGACACGCTATAAATATCCCAGTGGGCAAGTCCTATGTGAATTCCCCATCACTGTGTAGATTTATTTTAGGATGCCGGCTTTCAAGCCAAGGGCTTGCACAATTAGTTGATTCATAATAGAAACAAAATATCTGCAGACAAACTGTATGACTGTAATTCGGAAGGATGTTTAATCTGGCTCCTCTGTTAGCTGCTAAAATCACATTACGGGATAGATGACAGTGGCTTCCTAAATAAAAACAATGCACACCCTGACCTGCATTCAGTAAGCTAGCGTTTCCCTTGTAATCTGCCCAATTCTCTAATCAGGTATTTCAGGAGCATGCACAGGATACATGTATTGTGATGTACATTTAAAATCTTGGTCTCTACCATGTTCAGAATCAGTAACCACAATGCTGTGTCAACCCTGGAACACTGATACTCATTAAAATAAAACCCAGATTTCTGTTATAAGCAGGGCTGGTTTTACCATATTGGCATGGTAGGCCAGTACCCAGGGCGCAGGGTTAGCGGTGGCAACACTAAGCCTCAGAATTAACTATGTGTAAAAACTTTGTGTTTTGTTTCTTTCCTCAGTGCTTTTGTGGATAATTTTATCAAAAATATTATAGTGGGAAGAAGGTGGTGGGGATGTCGAGAGGAATCAGTACACTCACAACAGTTTAAGAAAGTGAAACCATGTCTCCTTTCCCATTGTTTGTTCTGTATATGTAGAACGTAGCTGTCCATATAAAGCAGACCCCATGTTGCCTCCAATAGCTTGTTTTAGCAGTATGTTTGCCAAATAATCACATGACTTAAGGGTTGAAGCTTAAACAAAAGGGCACCATCATTCAGGTCTGTCTAGGATCAGGTCTCCAGGTCAGAGAAGTAAGGATTGTTGGTGGATGTAAAGGGTCAGTCAATCAAAAACTGATTGTTTGGTAGGTGTTGGAGCTCTAAGCAGACCATGCATGAATTGAATTCCCGCTAAATTGTCCGAAATGGGATCCATGGTTGGCTCTGAAAGCTCAGCCCTGCTCGACAAAAGTAGATTTTGCAATCGACTTTTGACGAAGGAGCTAGGTGGAAAATTGTCCGCTTAACAGTGACTACAGTCAATCAGCTACATTCACTGTTTGAATATTCTGACAGCCGTGGGCACCAGGGAGATTCCTTCATCCACGCTCTTTAGGGGGGAATCAAGTGATTCTTCTTGTTCAGTCCACAGGACTGAACAAGAAAAATATTTTGCTGTATGGCCAGGTTTACATCACCCAGCCATTTTTTATAGAGATCTTAGGAATTCCTGTGGTGAGACTTTGGTACTTTCCAAGTCATATTCCTGATACAGCAATGACAAGGGTTGCCCACTCACTTTATTGAATCTTTCCCTCATTTTTTGTGTGACAGTCTGAGCTCCTTTAGTGAATTAGCCTTGCTGTGTCAGCACATAGCGCCCCCACCAATGCATGTATACATATCACCTCTCGCTAAGGGCCACATGGGGGTATTACATCATCCCCCGTCTAAGCTTCAGCTCCAGTCCACTTGGGAGATTAGACAGACAGGGATGCTGCAGCAGGGAGGTAGTGAGCGAGCATGGCTGGATGATTACACATGCCTGGGGTGTTGGCTATGTGCAAGGACTGTCACTTTAACAAAAAGATCCTCTTAGCAAAAACTGAGGAAATATTTTGGACAACTGGACGATGTCTGTTGCTCAACAATCTGCTCTGAAAATGACCTTCTGATCATCCGATTTATCAATCATCTGAATGCCCGCCTTTGTGAGCCCTTGTTGCCAATCAGCTGCTCATATTCTTGCTTTGAATACAGGTTAAAATTAAGCAGGTTGAACAAGAGATATCCTTTAAAAACAGCACGCCCATTCTCACAAGCCCTAATGTCCTATTACCAATAAAGGCTGGACACAATAGCCATAATTTAAAGTGATCACAGCCCACCACCCCCCTTCAAACACATACCCCTATCTAAGTTTTATTTTCTCAAGGTTCCAGAAACATGCTCATAGTGAAGACTGTTTCCTGTTATGACATGTCTTCTATAGACAGTGGAGGTTATTTATAAAAAAAAAAAATGAGGGTATTTAAAAAAAAAAAAAAAAAAACCCTCAGACTGAAAAAAGGAAAATGGTGAAAGCTTTCAATCACTTTTCTGAGACTAAGTCTTGAATAGAACTGCAGGGGTCTGGTGGCTTCAATGCTCTCTGGTCAAGACGGTCAGTTTTTAGCTCCCATCTGTACCCCAAAGCTGTTATTTCAGCTGCAGTACCTATCGGTTTTATCTAGATGGGGAAGGGGCAGAAAAACAAAAGGCACTTTTTAAAATAAATATATTATCTTGACAATATCTAATAAAAGTCAGGTTGTACAAATCACATATGTCCTACAGCTAATGAGGCATATTTCATCTTCTATAAAATGAGCTTAAATGTAACTTATGGCACTATGAGTCTCCACATGATCTTGCAGCTTTCCAAAAACTAGTAAATCAGAATATTGGTATATATCTGTGCAATGGGGTCCTAAAGTAAGCAAAGCAGCACCACATCCCAGGAGACTCCCTGGCTGGATAACAGACAAGATATGAAATGTGAAGGGTCTCAGTGATCACTGTTTTCTTTTGTTAATCTCTCCTCAGGATAGTATTACAAAGGGTTAGGGCCAGCAGCTTTAAAGTTTGAATACTATTCAAATTTTAGCCTTTCTTTATTGTCAGTTACTTTTAGTAATAGAAACTATTGTTTATTGAAAACATATTTGCTACAAAAGTCAATTTTTATAATGAAAAGCATGCATTTATTGATGATCATTTAGAATGGACAGTGATTGATATATTAGGGTGTTTAATAACAAAGCAAAGAGAAATGATGTCCAGTTTACTATGGACAGTAATAAACAGTAGTGATGATATTTTATAACAACCGTGGTGAGGGGGACCTGTGCGTAAAAGTACCCTGTATTATAATTCCCGTGTGCTCCATCTGCAGTAGACAAAGGTGACCTGGCAGAATTCACTGATCACTCTGTCATGCTTAGGATCTCTACAGCTTGAGGCAAGAGAAGTTTTTCAACATATCTTTTGACAAGCACCATTTGAACCATTTCTTATAGCCAACTTAGAGATATATCCTGTAGTATTGATCATCAGTTGAGAATAATAGCCATGTATTGGTAAAATAAAAATTACTCAGCAAAGGTCACTTGGATCAAATAAAAACCCCAGAATTGGTCAGCATGGCTACTGATGTAAGGGAGCAAATTGGTCATTAATTCAGTCAAGCAAGTCACAATTTTATTATCATTGGAGTCAACCAAAGCTACAGAAGGTCCCGGTTGGATTACAGATGGGTCCCCTTCTACATTTGTAGGGGCCAGTGAAGGTAGCCCTCTTTGGAGTCATATTGTCACATGATTACATGGTCACTACAGTAAAGGTGTAATCTGATCTATAACAGTATTTTATATTTTCTTGTGTTTGTATATGTATTTTAGACACCTCAGCGGACCTATGAACAATGCGGGAACTTATTCAGTAATGGTGCAGGTAACCGTAGAAGGGGGCTAGAGAGCCATCGGGACTTACAATTATTTTGCTGTAAAATCCAAATATATATATATACACACACACAGTAGACACACACACATTTATCAAGCACAGACACTATTTCACATCTTTGTTTCGGAATGGTAGTCAAGCAAGACGTTCTCCAGCATAGACAGATGCAGGATAACACATGTCCTGTTCTGTGAACCTTAGTAAACAAAGGATCTTCTTCTGTTAAGGGCAATGTTGTGCTGTAGACCATAGATAGAGTATGCAGACTTTACGAGAGTTTCAAAACAAGCAAGGCAAAGAAAAGAAAGAAGGCCTCAGTTCAAAGTTCTCCTCTCGAGCTTGTTTTGTGGCTTTCCCAGCAGTAATAACAAGCACTAAGCGCACAGAGCCCTGTTGGGACATGCAGGTGAAATGTATGAGAGCAGCTGTCACCTCTGGGAATCACTCATCGTGCTTATAGCTGGGTGGGATTGGTTTCAGCTGGACAAACATTTTATCTGCATGAACTGATGTGCAACTTTCTGTCTTCTGAGCGGAGCAAGATCACACACTCCCTACCTCTCCTTATCTTTCTATCAACACGCCATACAGGTGGCTGTTTTATTCTTTATTGCTGCGCCCAGACTAAGCAAACAGGCTCAGAATGAGTCCGTGAGTGTAGGCCAGCCCCATTGTGACCAGAGTGCATCAGGGCATTCAGCTGTTCCAAAGACTGCTGCCCCTTGTCCCACACAGGCACGTACACACTTTAATACACATATGTCCAAATATCCACCTCAGACAATGCTGTTCAGCATGAATGAAAGAGACGAATGAGGACACAGACATAAGTATAACCAATTTTTCATAATAAAGGCATGCCCTGTTAATGAGACACCCAATCCAGCTGTAGAGGTTGTGCTCAGTTTTGGGCGGCTTAATGATTACAAGATTTGAAAAACCACATTTAGAGGTTTAGGGCTTCAGAAAAAAACATCTGTAAAATGTACACTTATATACATACATACATACATACATACAAGGGCAGATGCAGTGATATAATTATCACATGTGCTATAAGAAATATTTGATTTCTGACTGTACATGTTGTGGCCCTGGAAAATATCATTGCCCAATACATGGCCAACAAAATGTACATATGGAAATTTTTTTAATTTTGGTTTTGGAGTAGGGAAGGGTTAGCCCTTTGTCACATTTTAATTTCTACCTGTATCCTTGCTGGGAAAATGTACCTTCTCTGTTGGTGCCCCCCTGTCCGAGGATAGAAATGAATGAGAAATCCCACATTTTACTGTTGGCACCAGAACAGGAGGCGAGGAGAAATTGTATTATGTAGATACCTGTTATGGTGACAGTTGCCTAAGATAGGGTTTGGCCTCACTTTGGAGAGATTTCCTGTTACTTCCTAAGGTGTTTCCAGGACAGGAAGTGAAGAGAAATCTCTCCAGATGGAACAGTATTTTTGAAATTCATTTTCTAATATCAGATTTCACAAATCAAAGATTGATCATATTGAAGTAGAACATTTTCCCCAAAAATTACTATTTGGCACACATAAAACAGAAGCCATGCTAATATATAATAGGACTGGGCCTAATATACTACAGAATGTGTAAGAAAAACATGATCATGATGCTCATGGTATCCAGTTTATTCCCTCATTTATTAACTTTCAAGGAATACATGACAATGGGAATCTTTTACGTTGCTATGGGAAATACTTTTGATGTATAAAGCTCATGGTTATCACACTACAAAACAAGCTTAGATTCATGGTAGGGTCATGCACACCATTGCCTTGGGTGGCAAAGACTCGGTATGGGCAAGTTGCCTTTTGTTCCATTATGTTAAATGTTATTCTTGTATAAACATGTTAGCATTAAAAAGGCATTTCCAAAGATCTTTGGTCACAGCAAAATCCATAACCAAGGTGTTACACAACTGACATTTTGTCCTACAGTACTGAAACCAAAAGGATCTAGTGCCGGGCAGACAAAGACAACGCTGGTTGGTGTAAATGGCCTCAGGTTTGCAGTTTTCATCAACAGAGCAATCAACCCAATCAACAATCAACCAAATTTTGTACGAATGAAGAATGTTTCTGAGGATTATCCACAAATAACTGTATTAGTTCAGAGAAATAAAAGTGGAATTTATAAAGCATTCTTTTTCAGAAACATGTGACACATTTTATAGCTAAGAAGGAAACACGGTCTGTTGGCAGCAGGCAAAAGCTGCTGTTAATTTTGCAGATTAAAAATATCAATAAACTATTAATTCTGCGAAAAAATGGATTGATTTTAGGAGTAATGGCTGCTTAACATATGTGTTCAGGTTTCACAAAACAACCTCTTACTGAACAGATGAGAAATTTTCAAACCATCCTCACAATGGCCTACTTTAACTGTAATTTATCACAGAAGATTGTGGTGGAACGACTATGCTGACTCCATACCTGATTATGATGCATTTCAGTTTGTTATTTAAGGTGCTTGTAATGGACTCTCTCTTGATAAACTAGTTAGCAGAGACCAAAATAAATATAAACGTACAGTCATTTAAAAAGAGACGTGAATTTCTCAGGCCTGTGTATAATTTTAGCATGAATTAATGTTCTGTCTGCAAAACAATTCAAAATCAAACCCGGCACAGCATGGGAAGACTGAGGCACTCATACACATGTAATTCTAATTAAAAAAGTTTTAATAACGGCAGATATAGTAAAAGAACCTTTGCCTATTTATAATGCCTATGAGGCAGCAATATGACATGGCATTAATTATTTTACATTTGTAATAGCTAAAAAAAAGCTTTAGGAGTCGCTTTGCCAACATAAACCAAACATTCTTCTTCCTATGTATATAAGTAGACAAGATTTGGATAACAACACATAAAAGAGGAGAACACCTTAAGCCCCGCTGTCTGAACAAGAAAAATAATTCAACCTAGCTCATTTGCCCTAAAGAATGTAGATGGATGAATCTTCTCTGATACCCAGAACTCCGCCCCAGTTGATTGGTTGCAGTCACTGTTCAGCTGCCAATTTTCCACTTGCTCATTAGGGCCTAAAAATGAACATTTAAGGTGCCCACACACCTTGCGATAATCGTACGATAATCGCGGGAAATCCCGCGATCATACGATTATCGTAAGGTGTGTGGAAGCCGTGCGACCTCTACTACTGTAAGGTCGCACGACTTTTATCTTACGAACATGTTCGAAAACCCGCCGAGAATCGTACGATTTTTGGCGGGTGTGTAGCATGTTCATAAGATAAAAGCCGGACGGGCCGTTGTGCGCAAGCGCACACTGCTGGTTCGGCATTGCGGTCATCGGAAGCCCGCCCCTCAGCGGGGCGGGCTTGCGGTCATCGCAAGTACGATCTGCCTGTCCAAGATAGGCAGATAGTACTTTTTTTAATTAACTTACAACCATCGCAAGACAAAAGTCTTGCGATGTTTGTAAGGTGTGTGCCCAGCCTTTGTAAGGTGTGTTTGTAAGGTGTGTGCCCAGCCTTACACAACGATTTACTTTGGCTTTGAGAGAAAGCATGCTTCTGATTTCCCAAACTGAACATACTAGCTGACTGGCTGTCATGTTGACCTTAATGTGTTGCTTCAGTAACTTGAGACAATAACATAGAACAGGTATTGGTATTGGTTTTCAATGCCAAAGTTGGTGCGTTGGGGTATCCTGATTGATCTATTATTAGGTTAACTACATGCTCCCCATACCTCAGTGGCTTTTATCTGTGCAACGTGTTAATGAGACAATGGGGTTGGATCTGTGTAGTTCGTTGAGTCCTTTTGCAATGTTGTGTAGCCTTGTTATTAAAGGCCGGTTCATATTTTTAAAATACATTCTTTTTTACATGCATTTTGGACACATTTTTAAGGAAGCTTTTATGCTTTTTCCTGTATTAAAATGCCTATAAGGCTGGCCATACACTATTGGTTTGTTCTCATTGAGCCTTCCGATCTATTATAGCCCAGCTGATTGGCTGAGAATTTTCAGACCGGTTCCGACAAAGATTGGTTGAAACATTGACTTTTGTTGAATGAAGGGACAGCGACGGGGACACACTTCTCGAAATGTGGCTGAAATTCAAGCAATCTATGGCCAGCTTAACATGCATTCATTCTAATTATCTCCATGCCATTTTTGTCAAAATACAGCAAATTCTCTTTGCAGGACTTTTAAAAAATGCATTGAATGAAAATGTAGAGACACAAGCATTACCAATGACTATTATAGCGCAGATATAATTTTGTATACAGGTTCCCAAATATGTAACTGCGACTAAATGAAAGGGGCCTAATTCTGCGTTTGTCCCTCATCTTACACCCAACATTTGGCATCCTCATTGCTATTAATTTGTTCTTGTTTGTAATCCAACCTTAAACCTTTTCCACCTCTGCAGTCTAAACAGACCTGTTTGTGTGGGTATATGTTTCCTGACTCATTACATGCACACACTTGTGTGGCTCTGTAGTGTATTGTAGTACTGGCATAGGATAATAAGTCTTGCATGTTTATTTATAGCAGCTTGTCTTCAAAAAGAAGAAACCTGCCTTGAATTTACTACCTATATCTTCACATAGTGCACATTGAACCTCACACTCAGCCAGCCTTTCAGCCTCTCCTTGAAAGAGTCAAGAAGTCAATTTTATGACAGTATTTAATTTTGTATAATTGTATATAGCTTTATAAGTCAGTAGTTTGCAGCGCTGGCAGAGTACAGAATAAATGACTTCAGCTGTGCTTCCTTCATTGCCATTCCACGCCCTTTATCTTGATGTTATAGAGATGATTCCAGACAGATATACACAGTCACACTGGGGATAATTAATGCAGATCATAGTAATTCCAAGAACTAGCTGCTTGCTGCAGAGTCTGCCTTAGGCGCTCTAATAAACTCCACGCCATGGACACTGGAACATTTACAATTTAATGCTACCCAATAGGCTATACATGTAATGATGGGGCCATGTTAACGTTCACATATGCAGAATAAAAACTTTTTCTTTGTGGCATGAAAGAGGCAGCCTCTGTGTAGTGCTATTATCTGTTTTTAACACTTCAAGGTAATGCAAATAATCATCCCAAATGGAATTCTGGGCAAATGCCATTTTGCCAAATGCCATTTTGGGGTATCTATATTGCAGATAACCCAGTAGGTTAAATGTTTTTCCAAAAATAACTGGCCAGTGATGTGCAGGGGCCTGGTGCAAACCCAGTTCCAATGCCACTGACTATTATGGCACAGATATGGTACATGGGCTTGGTGTTAACCCAGTTCACCAGAGTTTGCCCAAATCTGTGACTGACACCCCCCCTCCAGCCCAATCGGTTCGGCAGGAGCATTCCCCGACCCACAGCTATATGTCACAAAGGGCCACCCTGCAGCATATGATTTGGCAAAAAAGGGGTGTGTCAGTCAAAGATTTGCGTAGGATTGGGCGAACTCTGGCAAACTGGATTCGCACCAAGCCCCAGCACATCACTGGGGGCCAGGGAAGTTATATGGGCCCTTAGGCAAAGCAATAATCCTGATACACAACAATCTGTTTGTACAATCTTTGTACAAGGTACTTAGTATATTATGAGGACACACTTTAACAATCCATTCATCAACTCAGGCAGGCTTTGGCACTACATAGTGGACGGTAGAAATAAAAGGGGATTCTACAATCAGATTGTATAGTGCATGGTCCAGCTAAAGATAACATTGGCCACTGCACAGGGGCTTATGGTCTCTTTCCTATTAATAACATTGGCAAAGCGTTCCATTTTTAACGGCTATGTGGTAATTGTACTAGGGCTGCAGCTAACGATTATTTTCATAATCGATTAGTTAGCCGATTATTAAGTTCGATTTGCCAGACGCATGTCCTCAGCGTGGGCGTGGCGTAAGCGGCGTCGCGTGAGCGGGTATACCAGCGTAGGCGCGAGCGGCTTAACTGACGTGGGCGTGGCGTAAGCGGCGGGCGTGAGCGGCAAGCGAGAAATTTGAATTTTAGCCAACAAATCAACGATGGAAAACGTTGCCAACGTTTTCCATCGTCGATTTTAATCGACTTAATCGAATAATTGTTGCAGCTCTAAATTGTACATATGCATACAATACAAAGAGTATTACACTGAGTACAATTAAGTACAGGCTACTGGGCAGTAAACAATGGCAAAGGAATTTGTCTTGAAATCAGCCCCCTATAATGCCAGAGATAACAGCACCTACACTAAGGCCAAGATTAACCAGCAACATTATAAGACAGGGGAGGATATGAAATGCCCCCGATACTTTGGTTAAGTATATAGTATACTCTGCATTTGTGTTCCTGCATATACCGTAGGTAAAAACTGATAGCTTCCATTTAGGCAAATCCCAGAACCTCAGTGCTTCATCACTAAAATAAATAAATAAATGATAAAAAGAACATGATCTATTTTATGAAACAGATAAATAAAACAATTTCATTCATTGAATTACTTCCTTGCTGAATGGGCCAGACAGAGACAGTTGTGTAATACGCGTGTTCATTAAACAAGAACCTCCCTTCAGTGGAAAAACAGAGATAACGCGGCTGTACAAGTGCCAACGCTGTATAATACTGTCTGACTTTGTTAAAAACTAGTGTTAAAAAAAAAAAAAGGTAAAACACGAGGTAATGGTTGGCAGACTTCAGCAACACTTGTGGGGTTATCATGTGATTTTAGGCTTCTTACAAGCGTGGAGTAGTGTACAATAAGAACTGTTAACAGTACATGGCCAGCCTCCAATGAGTCAACAAAAAACTGAATTGTCCCACATCACAGGATCATATGGTCATGAAATGTCCTTATATAGTGTCTGAAGATGCGCAAAACTAAACAAACAACATTAACATTTGCAGAAGGGGGCGGCTTAGAAGTATCTTTGTGTCTATTCATTGTGAAAGACCAATATGGAGCACCAATTGCCCACAAGTGATCTTTCAAATAAATATACAAATGAAATCTATAGAGCAGTTATATAAATAATAAAAGAATAATAATAATATAAAGGGGCAAATGCAAGCCTGTGCACAGTGTGTGCAATAAGGCTGAATGACATGAAGGACTGGAAAAAAGGCTTCATTACACAGCACAACGCCCCAGGCCAACTCCACTACAGTGGTGAGACACGTAGGCCCAGCAGTACAGTCAATAGCTACATAAAATCTGACATTTACACAAACAAGAAGGGCTGCTAGCTGCTGTGTGAAAAGCATCCATAACAGACATTTTCAAGGAATACCGCTGTAGGGTTATGTAACTCCCGGTAAAAAGCTATTTTTTGTATAGGCCCACAACTTTTTACAACAATGAAACACTCGGCAGATAATATTAAAGTCTTAAACATCTTTCATCAAGTTCAATGGAGAGGGAAAAAAGCTTGGTTTTCTTTTTCTGTACTTTAAGTAGCTTAGAAGCTCTTTTCATCCTCGGCACGTCTGTAAGGTCTTTTTTTAACATTTTTATTGTCACTTTCAGCATGACCTGTGTAGCTCCGGTTGGGAGTTCGCTGCACCATATTGAAGACCACATATAAAGTTAAAAGGATTTACTATTATGTCATCGAGCTTTCTAGACAATTATTAGGATAGGTAAAATCACTTTAAAGATTGAATGGGGCAGCCGATATCTCTGTATCCAAATCAATAAATATAATTTTCTAGTTTATTTATAACATAACATGGATCCCATAATGTTGATGGCATAACAATTGATATATATATACTTTTTTATATATATATATATTTTGTAAACATACAAAAACTAAAGGGGGCTTGTTCACAGTAGAGAGCAGTCAGGTTTCATCTTCTATCCAAGGAGACAATGCGGTTGATTAACTAAACACAAATAGGCTGTTCACTTTGCATGGGAAGTTCCATTTTAGCTTAGTGAATGTGGTGAAATATGTGGCAGAATATCCAATTATGTGGAAGGAAACAAAAATAAAACCTGAATTTTTCTTTGCACATGATTGAATGATAAAAGTCAGTAGAGCTTCACCTCATTCACTAAGCTAAGGGGAAAATTTCCCATGCAAGGTGCCATTTTCCCTAGTAAATCAACCCCCAGGAGTCTATAGGCACCAATGCCATTTTTGTTTGAGTTTTCTTCCCTCCAGTTTATTTTAAGTAGCCCCCCATAGATGTAAAGATGACGTTCCCCTTTTGGCTTCCATCAGCATCAAGGTTTGACATATGTTCTCTTTTAGTTGCGCATACCCGGTCTGTTTTGAGGGGCCTGTGATTACAAGACCTTGCATTCTGTGGTCACAAAGGAGTTATCACCAATAGTAGCCAATTTAATTTCACTTTTCATTTAATGTAAATACTAAACAAGAATTGTAATTGGTTACCATTTGCAATAACTTTATGTGCTCATTTTGATTTCTCCAGCTATAATTAATCAGACTCGATTACTTTTTGGTCATCTCTTCACCAGTTTACCGTATAAGATCAAATTCAGCTTAACAGTAAATATTCCCTTTAGAAACAAAAGATGTCACAAGCATTCCCTAAGGGTTGATGCTGGATTTAAGCCCATGGTCCTCGTATTAGACAGAATAACACAGCAGCACATACTCATGTACTTAAACATTACAACAGGGATTGCCAGTAAATGAATAGTCAAGATTGTTCTTTCAAAATGACTATGCCTATTTCCCTCTTAAGTTAGGTGTTGGTTTGTTTGGATGCCCTGGAAAATCTGTCAGTACCTGTAAAGTCCACACATTTTTGGTTGACACCCTAGTTTAAAATAATGATCAATATTTTTGATTTAAAAGTAGCTGAAGAATATATATTTATAGCACTAGGCTAGAGACTATTGTTTGTGCAAATGCTTCATGCGCTAGAAAATGGTAAACCACAAGACATTGAGTATGCTACAACTATAGTCTTTTCCTTTTTTTCAAGCACCTTCAGTCTCATGGTGCAATGGTATTGCCAGCTACTAAGCAGCTGCTCCCTGTATTCATATTGCCATTGGTCCAGCGATATGGGTGTCTTCCCTCTCTTTCAGAGACACATTCATTTTAGAAGAAAACCCAAGTAAGCAATAGATGAATCTTAAAGTGAATCTTAAAGTGACACTACACTCAAGAGTTAACTCTTAAAAATGCATTCAAGTACCTTAACTATTACCAAAAGTGTATCTTATCTGTGTCTGTGTATCTGTGTATCACTCGACTGTAGATCCTCAAATAATCTCTGAATTGGTGCTGACACTGTCCTTCCTTCTAGAGTGGTGGCTACTTTTGCTCCCCATGGTCCCTGAGTGTGTTGTAAAGTAGCCACCACTCCAAGCTCGCTGATAGAATATAATTTCAAAACAAACTAGTAAACTAAACGTGAGATTGTACTCCATCACAGGAGCAAGCTTGGAGTGGTGGCTACTTTACAACACACACAGGACAACACACACCTCAGGGCTAGGTTGGTCGCCTGATTTTTCTCAACTGAAGTTGAGCAGTACAGTTTGGTCATCTACCTGCACCCAGCCCATGAATAGAGAGTGTAGGAGCATCAGACTTATAAGCTCCTTTCTCTACTCCCTCCTCTTGCCAGGACAATGGCATGCAACACACCTGATTGGCTTCCAGTCTGAGTGCTGATATAAAGAGGATTGCAGGAGGCTGAAATCAAGTCCAGTTCAGGTATTTACAGTAGTATTTAAAAATACATATAATTTTTAACTGAGGGAGAGAGAGAGAGAGAGAGAGAGAGAGAACAGCTATGTGCTTAGTACTTTGCCAGTGGGGCAATGTTATATGAATAGAGCATGTGTTACAAACAAAGCCACATGACACCAGCTTTCCTATCACAGAGTTCTCTCTGCTGTGATAAGCAGAGAGAAATCAGTGCGCTCCGCAGGCTCCATACTCACCTTTTATGAATGGTCTGTAAAATGTGAGCTGTAGTATATGTAACTCTGCGGAGTATAAAGGAAAATATATAGCAATATCCACTCTCTGTTTATAAGTAAGTTCCATAATTTATTAGGGGGCCCAGGTACAAAATAGTATAGAATCTGCTCCTCAAGAGTAAGTCAACCTGTAAAAACATCAACTACTGAAGCTTCTCTCATTAACCTAGTGGCAAATGTTTAAATACCTATTAATCTCAAGAGTTGCTGCATTAAATATAAGCCATACATATCATGGCACCAATGTTTAATTTATACTATTCATTAAAATATTCAGCATTACATTATAATACAAAATATTTGAGTACATTATTTTGTACTATGACTCCTTGTCGACTATCATATCTGAATGTTCCCAACGAGCTGGCCAAGGTTGTCAGGGCTTTGCTTTACAGGTGACCTCATTTTTTCTTCCATAGAAAACATACATTAGTGTATAAAATACTATACTAAGCACACTAGGCCATCTAATTCATCAATTCTATGTGGGGATGAGGGTCCAGCACACAAAAATCTTCCTGTTATTGTTCGAGTGATAGGTGATAACTATGAGGAAGCTGAATTAAAATAACTTGCCAATTTGAAAATGAATGTCATTTTGCCTGGCAGTTCTCTGTGCCATTACCAATAAAACACTTAAAGATGCAATTCACGCAGACATAAAGTACTAATGGGCACTTGTTAACATGTTTATAATGCTAATATTTTCTCTCCTGTTCAGATGGCCTCTCTTCTCTTTTTTTTTTTTGCTGTATTAAGGGTAGTAGAGTACTAATCTAATTCTGAAGACTTAAAGAGCTTCAATCTGCATAACTGTACTTTTAATGGCAGTTATTTTGATCTGCTGCAGCATTTCATATAAACAGTCATCATTCAGGAAGCCTACGCAGTTATCTGAGATATTGCTACCATTTAGACCCCTGGTACATATGTTCAAGGAGGTGTATAGTTACATACAGTATGTTCAAGGGGGTTATACCGGTAGTACATATGTTCAAGGAGGTGTATAGTACATATGTTCGAGGGGGTTACAGCACATATACAGAACATACTACATATGTTCTAGGGGGTTATAGTACATATGTTCAAGGGGATGTATATAATCTCTTGCTGAGGATGCTGTCATCTACAATCCTAAAATGGGGATTGGCTTTCAGTGCTGAACAGGCTTGCATGTGATTTGAATGCATGCAACCAATTATTTTTTGTTATCTGCAGAAATGAGCACCTTTCTGTTTAAACCTACAACTGATCATTCCGCATTTGCTTATTTTTTAATTAGGAATGATATCATAAGTGTTACCACTACATATGTGTGGTAGAACTATACCTACAAATAGAAATAAAATGGCATTATAGCTGATCATTTTAATAACAACTTCAGTAACAGAGAGTTAATATGTGGCTTACTTAACACAAATATTTTGGCCTATTGATTAAACATATAAAATGATTTTAGGCCTGGTCTCCGGCCTGGGGACACGGCCCTATATTATTCTATGGGGAGCTACTATGCTGGCATGGCCAGCAATCAGCAATCAGAAGATGTTCAGGATGGTTGTAAACAAATGTTGGAGGCCGTGGCCACAGGATGGATCATGCATTTATGGAGAGGGAGGATAACAAAACAATTATAAGTTCATTTGAAACATAAGCGCAAAAAATATGTTCGGATAAGAGGAAAATACAGTTCTCAATTCGTTTACATTAAACACTGGGAAACATAACTGCACAGAAGTGAATTTAGACTTAAATCATAAATCAAGTGTAAGAATCTAGCGGGAATGGATAAATACATAAATTATAGTCTAGCCTAGCCTCTTGGTTTAGACTAGCCTCTTGGTCATATGATAGGCCTTGCCTGTGCCCGTCAGGTGACCAAAGGGCTAGGCGCTTAGCTGAAATCTGAGATAATATCTAAATATGGGTTTAAGATTCCCCAGCAGGGGCTGATTATAAGCCAAGAAAAGTAAATGTGTAGGTAATGGGCCATCTCCAAATTCAAGGCAAGCAGATGTTATTGGATATCAAAGTACTGGGATGAAAGACATGATAACACAAGAATTGCATTTGTGCTTGCATGATCAGTTATATTGTTTCCCACACGTTATCCAGATTCCTACACTTGTGTGAATCGCCAATAACGGTGAAATGTGACAGATCAGACTGCCTGTAGGTAAGAAAGAGAGATGTCAGGTGTCCTAATCTACCTATTTCCACTGCAGCAGAGGTATGTTCCTCAGCATCCTCACATCCTATACACTGTGTATAGAATGTGATGATTCAAGTATTATTAGACCGCTGCAGCAGAGGGGGAGCGAGGCGGAAGGGATCGGTCTAAGAGCGGGCTAGATCCGAGGATCAAGTGAACGTAGCTTTTTTTTAAAAGTTAGACACAAACAAGCACTTAACCCCTTGCAGTGTGGGGGTAGCCCCACTGCAAGAATTAAGATTTTTTTTTCCCCAGAGTTCTGCTTTATGGTCTGTGTTAGGTACAAAAGAACATTTACATAGTGAATGAATAGGATAATTTAAGTGATCCATCAAGTTTATCAATGGGACGATATGCAACCATTCATCTGCTATATAACATTTTGACAAAAACATTTATTGCTATCCTATTGAACCTGACAAAGAACAGCTCCAGCTAGTGGTTCGATTGCACGATAAATTTATACAAAGCAATGGCAGATATAACCAGATATACAAAGTAAAAAGTGTCCATTGCCCGTAACAACCAATCTGTCTCTCCTTTCCTATTGTATATTGGAAAAATAAATCAAGGAACTGGATTGGTTTGTTAGGGCAATAAAGACTTTTACCTTTCCGACAGTTTGCTATGTGCTAGTAAAAAGATTTTGTGCAAAAGCGCTGCATAAATCATAGCTTTGATGCAGATTATTTTCTCTTTATATGCCCAGTCACATTATTATTTATGTTTTACTTTTTTAAATCTTTCATGTGGCAACTGCTCTTTCCACTTATTGTCATTTTTAATATATTAATAGCTCAGTCACAGTTCACAAACTTGTCAACAAATGGCAGAATTGCAGAAGTTTATTACCGGCTGGCGAGGTTCGTTACGGGTTAGAGCACCCAGCCAGCCACAAACTGACGTTAACTTCTACAGCAGTTAATTTTGGACCAGGTTCATAAATCCTGTGGAGACCTCAATAAATTAGATGCTGACAAAAAAAGAAAAAAAAAATCACAATACATTGATAGTTTCGCTAATATAAAAGGTTTTATTCTTTCTTCATGTTTGCGTGAGAATTCCCCATGGCTTTGAAACGTATTTAGTAAGGCAAAGATCATTGTACGAAGTGCAGTACCCCATAGCACCCCATAGCAGCCAATCAGAATGTATCTTCTATCTGAGAACAAGATTAAAAAAATCCTTGTGCTGTGGGTTTCTCTATACATCACACATTTCATCGCTTTGCTAAAGTAGAACGCCAGCCACATTTTTCATTTATTGGTTTTAGATAGAAGGGAAGGGTTGGAAACTATATTAGGGTATATTGCTGTCCCCATTGGGATCCTCAGCAGTTTTAGGACTATATCACACAATCAATTCTGCTACAATAAAATGCCAAAAGCAGAATCATGAAGTCCATTAACTTTCTCCTATGGTGTTTCTTACTCGCTGGCCAGACCAGCAAGATTTTTGTAGGTAATGCAGAATTGTACTTTGGGGGTCCTGCTACTGCAAAGGTGTCACCATTGGTAGAATTACCATTGGTGACATCTGCCCAAAGGTGCCTACAGACATTAAAAAATATTCAGCCAATTCTGTTTTTTACCATTGGATCAGGAAAGACTCATATTTTTGTAGGCCACTCTATGACACAAGACGACTCCTACTTTACTCCTATCCCTCCTACCACACACCAAGCCTGCTCAGGGAGGAACGTTTATTGACCAATGTATTTTGCCAGCAATCATTGTTGTTTATCCTAACACAGGCCCCCCTCCTCCATAGACACAACCTAATACAAGCTTGCATGTTTTTGTAAAGATCTTTGGTTGGAAGGATTGTTAAGCAGGTGGGCCAGCAATACATGTGTGTGGTGTATGGCTGTGTATAATATATATAGACATCTATAGATATGTAGATATCTATAGATATCTATATATCTATATATATATATTAGTAGTAGTAGTAGTATACAGGATTTATATAGTGCCAACAGTTTGCACTGCACATGTACAAATATATATTTCTATTAGACATTAATACAGTGGGGGGGAAGAGGTTTCAACAAGCCCTTCTTATATTTTGAACTTGGGTTTATCTCAGTGTTCGTATTTGAACAATTATCAGGTGACTTAATAGTTAAATCCACCCCTGACCCAAGCTTAGCTGCTTTCAATGCCGCTACGTTACACTGTATTACATGACAGCGTTCTGCAGCAAAGATCACAAGACTGATTTCGTTTTAATTAAATTCGACAAGTATAATTAAAGTCTTTACACAAATCCATGTAGGTTTGTAGACCACTAAATAAATAATACACTGAACCGGAAAGACTGTGTTGAATACTCATGCAATTTTACTATGATTAGGCAAAGTCTGTGTATGATTTGGCCCAGAGTTCTATAGGTGGTCCCGCACTTGAAAAAAAATGTCCGTTGATTGACCGCCCTATAAAGTTGAATAACTAAAGAGGATTCAATGCCTACATAATTCCAGTGCTCCTCCTCACTCTGTTTAAAGTACAACTCCTTATATATACACACACATATACATAGCTGTATATAGGACCCTGTAATACACTGTAGTAGCTGCAGCTACTACATCGTATTACAGCATCTTCCAGGTCCATGCTATAGCCACTGTGCTGAGTGACTTCCTTGTGCTGTTAAAACATAGAGAGTCGCTCGTTGAGTATAGAGGCCATTCAGAGGACACCTAGTATTTTTCTCAATAAATACTAGGCATTCTCTGATTGGATGAGGGGTGATGAACCCTAGACTGAGCACATAATTAAAAAATGATGTGAAGTTGCGTTTAGTGAAGATCGCATCTCGGTTTAATCAGTAGATTAAGAGATATGGCTGAAGTTAAATGCAATTCTCAAATTTACCTGTGGTCATACTTGACTTTTACAAAGAAATTTGCATTTCATTTCAGCTGCTTACATCACTGAACCTACTGCCTGTTGTGATGTGTGGTTTCCCAGATGTTAAAGCTTATCTAAACCCAGAACACAAAATGTACTATATTGCAGCTTACCAGTCCTTAGATGTGGTGGATGTGTTAGATTTCTCTTTTTAAGTTTTTTTTTCCATATATTCACCTGCTAAACCTGTGACTACCACACTTCCTGACTCTTATGCCTACACCAATTTCATCCTTGTATCTGTAGAGGGAACCATAGCTGTCACGCGGACTAGACTTTAAATATATCTGCCTTTGTTTATCTCTCTTACGTGGTGGTTTGATGGAGCTAGGAGTTTACACAACAAAGATGTTTGTGCTTTTTTCAGCTCACAGTATGTGACAGGGGCAGTCTTGGCAAGACCAACATGTATTTTCTGTACTTGCTGAAAATGTTCTTAGCCTGAAAAATGAAAACGAATGCAGCCAGCATATGTATAGGAAAGGTAAGCAGCAAATTATTCCATTTTGGACTTTAGGTCTAGCTACTCTCTAAACCCTGCTCATGATTTTTCCCCATCATAGGCATGTTTGAATTTCTCCGATTTATTACAGGTTTACTTTAGTTTCTAACAGGGATTGTTACCACAATATATAATAAAATGTAAAGAGGATTTACATAAAATAATGCCTAACACCTAATTCTGCCCCCCACCTCCCAAAGTGTAGCCCAGAGCTTGTGCCAATATTCTTTACATCTTTGACCATACTAAAGCCAGTCCATACAGAGTATAAGCTATGTTTCATGTGCAGTTGTTGCTTCCTCTATTTAAATAACTCCTGAGCAAGTTTAGTTTTTATTGGATAGCAGTTTTGATATAATCCAGACATGTATGAAATGCAAAACATTGAAATGCTGCAGTATATCTATGTACACATTGGCCAGCTACCTCCAAGGGTGAAGTAGCCTGCATTAAATGGAAGCCAGCTGTAGCAAAGGTATACAAAGCATGTTTATTTCTTATGGGGTAAAATTGCCATGTGGTATGACAAGGCCATCCACCATAGCAGAATTCCTGCTTCTCCCATATGCACACTGCGACTCCATTCACAAGTAAACACAGGGAAGCCTCAGTCAGCCAGTCAGCATTTCCCAAACAAATACTAGCTCTCAGCTTTCCCCATGCACCCATGGCATACTATGAGACCATGGTAGAGGGGCACAGGTTCATGGCTGCCAAAAGCACATCAAAAGTAAGTATGAATTGCAGTGTTTTGCCTAATGCTGAACTTCAGGCCGGTATAAATAACACAACTTAATGAATTTAGGCATTC
This sequence comes from Nanorana parkeri, assembly GCF_000935625.1. Lineage (NCBI taxonomy): Eukaryota > Metazoa > Chordata > Amphibia > Anura > Dicroglossidae > Nanorana > Nanorana parkeri. Next base: position 3,848,392 of record NW_017306279.1, on the reverse strand, counting down.
ACTAAAAATCATTAAGGCCCCATTCACACTAAACCCATTTGCATCTGATTTTTAATGGATGTCAATGAATGCCAACGGAAGGGAATCCAAAAAATATATGGGTGTGAAGTGGACCAGTTTACACTGCTGCATTGCTTTGCAGTGCACTGAAAAAAGTAGAGCATGCTTTACTTCTTTTCAATGCAATGTAATACAACACATCAGACTAGGATGTCAACGCAATGCAACAGAAAGCAAGTAAAAAAAACAAAAAATACTTAAGACATGCTTTAAAAAATGGCAAACAAAATTTAAAAAAAAAACCAGAATGGAACGGAACAGAATGGAATCATCTCTGAATTGGTGCTGACACTGTCCTTCCTTCTGGAGAGTGGCTACTTTTGTTCCCATGGTCCCTTTGTGTGTTATAAAATAGTCGCCGCTCCAAGCTCTCTCCCATGATGGACTACAATCTCACGTTTAGTTTACTAATTTGTATTGAGATTGCGGTCCATCACCGGAGTGAGCTTGGAGCGGTGGCTACAACACACACAGGGAACATAGGGAACAAAAGTAGCCACCCTCCAGAAGGAAGGACAGTGTCAGCATGCATTCAGAGATGATTTGAGGATCTACAGCCGAGTGATACACAAATAAGATACATTTTTATAAATAGTTAAGGTAGTTGAATGCATTTTTAAGATTTAACTACTGAGTTTAGTGTCACTTTAAATGAGTTTATCATGTCCAGCATTAGGCAATGCTGCGATTGTATATTGCATGCTACTTAAAAAATTTGGCCAACAACTATTTATCAAATACATAGCAGGTTTTAACGAGGCAGATATGTCTGTGAGAAGTGAAATGCTAAGATTAAAGACATGTTCAGACCTTTTCACTAGCCCTTGCCAAATATGTGACAAGATCCCTTCAGGGAAAAATGGATGTGAATTAGTTCACAAGAAAGGGAAAAAAGTTTTTTTTAAACTCGGGGGGAAGAGTATACTGTTAAGCCCATCTTTTAAACTCACAATACAAAGCTCTCAGTGCATAAAAGGGCTTTTCCACTTAATTGAAAGGTGTATTTCTATTGGAGACATCTCTGTATACCTTCACTGAGGATTTCCCTCCTTATATACTCCCAGCCAAAGTAAAGTGTTGTTGGTGTCTTGTTAGGCTCAGTCTACCATATACAAAAGTTGCTGAGCCATGATACCTGGTTTTGTCTACATTACTATGGCCTCAGTGTATGTATGGAAAGGTAGGGGGACACTTTCACAATGCTGCAGAGGGTTCAGAAGCAACAAAATGGTAGAACTGCTTTTAATGGAGTTGCAGTAACATTTATAAAGACAAGAGCTTAATTATGCCATTACATGAGATTCAATTATATCAATTCATATAGTAATATGGCATGATTGCAGGTTCACAAATTGAAGAGCCCTTGAATATTTAAAGTTAAACTCAAAAATATGAATTAATATATATTTCTCAATAGTCACAGAAAATGTAAATCCAATTTGTGTGCACCAAATACCTTTACAACCCAGAGATTACCATATAAAAGTAGCAGTGACATCATCACTGTGCTGTACAAAGCCTGGACAGAGAGCAGAACTGTAGGAGGAACCCAGCAAGCCCCATGCACTACAGGCTGCCCACAGAAAACTAGAGGAGGGGTGGATACAAGACCAGTCACCCTGCACAAGGAGAGAGAGCAGCAGTGATTGGTCTTTATTACAGGAAACTCCTGCACAAAGACACACTTTCAGGACAGGATTACTGCATAGATCTGGAAGAAATACACAAAGCACACCAAGATTCAAAGAAGAATACATATGCCTTTTGTCTTTAGACAATATTTGCTTAGCCCAGAGTTCAGTCTTACCTGAAAGACCTGACATTATGATAAAAAGTGACAGGAGGACTGCCAAATAGAGAAATATTTTCAGCTGCCATAAGGCCCTTAGGCTTGCGGTACACAGAGAGATTTTTGGTAGCTCAGTTGCACTTTTAAAAACACAAGTGATTTATCGCTTAGCGTAGCAATTGGTCATGAAGCATATGGAACAAATGACTCCCTATAGTGTAAACTACACAAGTAGCATGTAGTAGTTATTAATCTCACATTGTCGCGCATTGCTCCAATTGCGTGCAGTTAATCACGACAGCATTTTAATAGGGAGCCATTTGCTCCATCTGTTTAACAATCAGTTGCTACCCTTAGCGATTTATCTCTACTAATTTTGGCGGTGCAATTGAGCTACCAAATTCATGTGTGTAGCTTTAACTGTAGAGCAATATTATTATTATACATTCATTTTTTTAACATTTTGGCAGGGGTCAATGTAGTGTTTATCAAATCACATTCTGTATATATGATAATTAAATGGACATACTTTTTTAAGATCATGTTCATTTTAAAAATACATAGAGCAAGCATTTTTTATTTTAAAAAAGGGCTTTTCCACACCTCTGCTGAGCTACAATTGTTGTTAGAGCGTGTTGCTTATGGGTGTCTATTTCAGTGAATGTGCACTGCTGCAAATTGAGCAGGAAGCAACCTCAAGTTGACCCAGAGGTAATATGTGACGAGTAAGATTTTCCTACTATGGAAAGGTAATTCTGATTAATCTCATATTGACCTCTTAGGAATTTTCATCTCTTGTCCTCTGGCCAGCAGGGAGGAGGATGGGTATTCTCCACTGGCTGCTAACAAGATGTCCATCTGGAGAATATGATTTAGTTCTTGGAAGGCAAAGAAAGGAAAAAGCTTTGCTGGACAACGACACCCAATTAGTGGACACTCCTTCAGATCTCTGCTTAGTATAGTATTTTATACACTAATGTATATTTTCTATGGAAGAAAAAATGAGGTCACCTGTAAAGCAAAGCCCTGACAACCTTGGCCAGCTCGTTGGGAACATTCAGATATGATAGTCGACAAGGAGTCATAGTACAAAATAATGTACTCAAATATTTTGTATTATCAATGTAATGATGAATATTTTAATGAATAGTATAAATTAAACACTGGTTGCCATGATATGTATGGCTTATATTTAATGCAGCAAGTCTTGAGATTAATGGGTATTTAAACATTTGCCACGAGGCTAATGAGAGAAGCTTCAGTAGTTGCTGTTTTTACAGGTTGACTTACTCTTGAGGAGCAGATTCTATACTATTTTGTACCTGGGCCCCCTAATAAATTATGGAACTTACTTATAAACAGAGAGTGGATATTGCTATATATTTTCCTTTATACTCCGCAGAGTTACATATACTACAGCTCACATTTTACAGACCATTCATAAAAGGTGAGTATGGAGCCTGCGGAGCGCACTGATTTCTCTCTGCTTATCACAGCAGAGAGAACTCTGTGATAAGAAAGCTGGTGTCATGTGACTTTGACAGGTGATGTGGCTTTGTTTGTAACACATACTCTATTCATATAACATTGCCCCACTGGCAAAGTACTAAGCACATAGCTGTTCTCTCTCTCTCTCTCTCTAGCAGGATGGGAAAAAAAAATTTTTTCTTGCAGCCCTTTAAAATATCTGATTGGTTGCTAGGGGGTATAACACACCGCTCTTTATTCTAGAAAACACTCTTATTTTCAAATGGAGAAATATAAAAGTGTATGTAAACCCTAACAATAAACTTCTTTTATTTGCCCTCTTTTGTTTTGTTACATTTTAAAATGAAAGTGAAATCTGCTTGATACGTGGAAAATACCTGTTAATGCTGCCAAAAGTCCATTGAGCTGCTAACTTTCTGTATACTTTGCTCAGTGTTATTAGACTTGTTACTCCCTATCCTAGGCAGAAAGTGTGTTACTGGCAAGATTACCAAAATATAAAAGGTAAAAAAGCCTGAAAAATTTAAGCTAATGCAGAAACCTCATCTAAGGGCCGGTAAGATGCAATATATAAAGATTTATCAAAGAAATAAAAAATATTTTCTTTCCTCTGTTTAGTTTCTGTCTTTATCACTCAATATAACAAGTAAATAGCTGAATAGTCACAGTTATTTATTTTAAGCATTTTTAAAATGATGTGTTAATACAATGTAACATCTCTGAACAGCCATATGCATTTGTAAATGCCTGCAGATAAAAATGGTTTTCAAAGGAAGTGGGTCTATTATTTTTTCAGTATTGCTGCCCACCGTATAGGAGGCATAATAAACATACATTTCAGAAACAATTTATGCATAACACGCATCGCAACGTTGAATGATCTTTGCCGAGCAGAAACACAGCCATAAGCTGTCCATCTAGGCAAACATCTTTTCTTTCATCAGGTGAGACAAAGCCTCGCTGATGGTAGGACAATGGCTGACAATTCCTGTCCCTGTGGAGAACAGCTTGTCAGGTACCTAATCTGAAAATAGTCACCTGTGCATTTCAAACCTCCAACAAGGGATGGAGCGGAGGAAAAAAAAAAAAGTCTTCCGTCATGGCACCCTGTACTTGTTGGTGCCAGATTACATTTCCACAACAGCTGCTTCTTTTGTCTGCTTTCAGTGAAGCCAAACCAGTCTAAAATTTAATTTAATCTGCTGTAAACCAAAGTGTCAGACACTTAGGTGGCAGCTAAAAGCGCCACTCTCAGATAACTGACTAGCATTTGCTAATAATAGGTTTGTGCATTAACAGGGCAGGGACGGGCATTTGGTGCAACTTAAGTTGTGTATGGGAACGGCTCAGTGCGGCCAGTCTCAGCTTCTTAAGCAGCCAACACGCCATGAGGGCTTGGCCCACCCGGGCTTTTATGTGATTAGCCTTAGCACCACTAATACCACCAATGACCTTTCTTTTAAGGCAGGAGGTGAAAAAAGTCCCGGTTTTTGTTATCTGGAAAACAGAATGCCACCTTCCCGCAGCTTTGAAAGCATAGCTTTTCAGTTTTCGCAAGCCCTAAAGGAAAAACCCCCTTATTATACAAGATTTAGCCCTCCAATATTCCCAGTTGGGATTTTACCTCACAGGCTACATGACTATTATGTTACGTTTTGACTTTTATCTGTCTCAGGCAATGCAACCAATTGTCCAGTGGCTTGTAAAGTGTTAACAGCATTCAGTTTAAGGGAACGATGGATAGCCGTAAGAAGAAAAAGTATATTATGGAAATAGAGAAGAATGTATGTCTTCAGGAAGAGATGTCAATGTAAAATGGCATTATGGGACTCAGGCATGCAAAGCTCAGGAAGTTTTGGTGATGGCCCTGAGCAGCCAGACAGAGGTGTGCTTTCATTTTCAAACCTACATTAGAAACATGACACTGGAATTTTGTTGTTCACTTTCCTGCCTTTTAGACCATGTACATTCGCCGTACTGTTTATACCTAACCCCCTTCTATACCCCCCTGTGTAGAATTTGTATTTCAATTTGTTGTGATCTGCCATTTGGCTGCTGCACACCAGTTCCTGTGCTGCCATTTTCCTGTCTGATGTGATCGGGAACACACTGTCTCTTCCTGGTTCTTGCAGGTGACCCCTGATGATGCACGGCAGATCCGCCATTCTCTAGTGCGGCCTTGTAAGCTGGTGCGTTCTGGAATGTGTGACATGACGTGCATATCCCAGGAGGAGTGAAATTAAAGGTCTGTCTCAGCTAGGCAAAAATTGAAGTATGGGGGCAGGCTGAAAATTTTGAAACAAAGACAAAGGAACCTAAAGAAAACAAATAAGTTGGGTTATTTTAGATTGTGTGGGGGGTGGAGATCTGATGCTGGCAAGTGACATTTTTCTGAAAAAGTCTGCTTTAAACTGTATGTAAAGCCGCAAATGTTTTTGTTTTAGATAGAATGTGGAAGGGTTTGAATCTGTGCCAGGTTTTTATGGCTGTTTTTGTCCTGGCAGGGAAGATTCACCCTCACCAGTTATGATGACTATTTTATCTGGTTAAAAAAAAGTGTTGACAAATCAAAAATATCCCTAAGACAGAAAGCGAAGGGAAATTTCTCTAACATGCTCTTTTTTAAAATTACTTGAAAGGCTCAGCCTTCACTGTTTGGTAAATAACCCCAAAAGCCATGAACTAAGTCAAGCAGAATTTGGAAAAAAAGCTTTAGTCTACAGCTTGATAAGTAAGGCTACCTAAGAAATCCTTACTTAACCATTAGTTGCATTTTTAAACACGATATACTTGGCTCCATGTTTATGGCTACCTTAGGACTGCCTCAGACGCTACTGGCTGAAGAGTTTTTGAGGACTATCCAGTGGTCACACTGTGATGATTGCCAGTTCTTACCACTTAAGATTACTTACATGTCTCTCCTTCTCCAAACATGTACAACTGGCTATCTAAGTGAGCATATTTATATCATAGTCTGTTAAGCTTTACACAAATTAAAACCCTCTTCAATTAGTCCGGTTGCATCTGACAATGTCTACTTTAACACAATAATTACAACCCCACAATGTGCATGGCTTTGTCGGCAGCCTCCCACCCAATATCCTTCAATCAGAAAATCAAAGGAACCAGGTGGAGAATTCTTGTCGAACAGTGATTGCAAGCTGAACAAAAAAGATCTAACAGTGTATGACCAACTTTATTCTGTATTCACTGTTTTCAGGACCGAATATTGACAGGAGAGATAGCTCAATCAAATTGCATATTTCTCATCTATGAGATATCCTTTATTTTGATTTCCAGATGCAAGAATTGCCTACAGGGATGTCAGTTTTGAGCTTTTTTTTTATAAAAGCATTAAACACTGTAAAAAAAACTTGGCAACACTGGCAAAATTGTGCTGTATCATGTCTCTTGGCAAGGGTGATGCTAGATTGATGTGAGCTCCATAGCAAAATCTTTCCCTACCCAAGTTTATTGTACCAAGACCTTGTGTTGCAATACTCACCCTCAGTCCAGAGCTGTCCCTGGCAGTACTACTTCTCTGACACTAGGTATCCTTAGGCTTCTCAGGTAAATGGCACACAACATCCTTCAACCTACTAACTCTAAGCCCAGGCTGTCATGTACCTGCTTTCTTCTCCTAGCTGCCTACTCTTTGTTCAGCACATGAGCCAATTGGATCCTTATTTTCCAATCCCACTCTGAGCAAGGATTTCTTTTAGAGGCTGATATCAAGTCAAATTTAGTTATATATACTGTTTACCTTATGATATATTAATGTATACAGAACTGCATTCATTTATAGCTGCCTAGAGTTCAGCTTTAATTTTGATCAATCGTTCTTGAGAAAGAGGACTTCTTAAATAGGTAATACTTGCTGACCACCCCTCTGAAGAAGCGAACAGCTTGCTGCCAGTCTAAAACCTCATTAATTTCCCAGTCCTAGAACAAATATACAGATTAGGTGTTATGAGTTCACTTGCTGCATGCTTGTTCCAGGTTAAGTATCAAAGTCAGAGACAAGTTGGGCAACTCATACTTTTAGAACAAGTCCGCGCTCTTTAAACGTAGATGCAAATCCTATATAAAACTATATTGCCTCTAACTGATCTATGGATTTTGTACATGAATGGGCCATGGTGTGATTACTCCTGGATGGAAGAGTATACTATCACAGTACAACATAAAACAATATTGGAAATATTGATGCATTCTCCTTAAAAGTGCTTTTAATCTATATATCTTTACCTATTCTTTGCCTCCAAGCAAAACAAAGGAAAAAGGGTTTCCCATCGTCCCAGAAACACAGTTACGTCCTGGTAAAAGGAAGAAAAAAGTATACGTTCCACAGACAGTGTGTCTGAGACGTACAGCTGACTGAATGTGTCAGTTATGTTCCAAATGGGTTTTTGCAGGTCAAGGTTCTGTAGGCAGCAAGAGCACATACTATTTTTAGACAAGATAAGGTCATCAGGCCTATAGAGACGGTGAGGTCGACAGCAAAACTTATTGATCAGTCTCTGGAACTGGTACTCAAGAGACTTGTAGATTGAAACAAAAATTGCCCAGTCGTTTCCACAGTAGACACACCAGCTAAAAGCATGAAGGTCTAAAGATCTTTTAAGAAATAAAATGATTAGTAAGGAGTCACAGTGTGGGGATTACAGGAGTTTATTTAACCAGATAAAACGGAGAGAAGGTCACCAGAGAGGGAAAAAAATCAGCATGAATGAACATTTCTTTAACCTGAATCAAACATCTTTGTTTTTATTAAAAATAAATACAACCTGACCGCTTGTTCCTAAATTGCAGATCTTGCAATGCAATGCATTTGTGCTTTTATACTACAAGCTGCAACATTTTACTGAGGACCTATTAAAGTGTATTGAGAAAGGTACATTGGTTCATTGGGGCACTGTACATTTCTTTGGTCATTGCTGATATATATATATATATATAGAGAGAGAGAGATATCTATATGTAGATAGCTATATATCTATATATAGCTATCTATATATAGATATCTCTCTCTATATATATATATAAAGTACATATGTATAAAACAGCATCCAAAAGCAGAACCACACTCCCAGCACTCAGTGGACCAGGGCTGCATTCTCATACATCAGTTACCAGTTTACACAATAAAGGAGAGAGGGCAGTCCTCAAGGCTACTGGGAAATATCTTCTTAAAACATGCAAAAGAACACAAAAAACATCACCTTCTCCTCGTGTAATATTGTTTATTATAAAAATAATGTGAAGGAATAAAAACTACTCACATTTCCAAAATAGCAATGAGCAATGTATACACAAGGTAGTGCAGCACGATATTACACGAGGAGAAGGCGCTGTCTTTTGTGTTCTTTTACATATAATGTATATATGAGAGTGTTTTGGATTCTGCACTAAAAAAGCCAGATTCTGCTCAGGGTCTAAAAACCCACCTAACACTTTTGTCTCCTTGGTTGGCTGGCAAGGTGGATTGAATCACCCAATGACTTCTTATCACTCATTGGGTGATATGGCATGTTGCACACCTGCCATAGGCATTACAATAATGGATTTCAAGAATGGCTGGTCAGATTAAGATACCTATATGTTTGAGACTTTAGAATCCACCCTACTACCAAATTATCTCTTCAAATGAAACAGACTTGCAAGATTGTATCTTACTATGCAGACTGCAGACACCCATTGCATAACTCTTATCTGTTAGGGGAGCAATAGGCTTTTGGCCAAAAACAGAAAAGTCAATACTGATAGTCTTTTTTTCCTGACAAAGGTTCACTGAGGGTGCATGCTAATGTCCTAATAGTGTCCTAATGGCCTAATGTCCTACTCCTAATGGCTATTGTCTTTACAGCTATAGGCTATAATCATGTAATAATAATGGGCACTACAAGTCTAAGGAGAGGGCTCTTGGGAGATACAGTTCTACGGGACATGCCTACATCAATTGGAAGTTTCCAAGAGCACTCGGCTGATTCCTCCTCCTAGCAGCTGTCCCTAAGAATTTTACCAGGCCGGTGAGCACTTCATGCTCAGAAAAGCTGTTTCTCGCTATGGAATCAAGTAAAAGGTAAAAACTATGTTGGGACGTGATCTAGGGTGGGAAAGCAGGGTTTAGGGGTAAAGTTTGGTCATGCCTATATGAACTCAGCTATGGCAGTCTCCATATTTTCTCAGTATGACATTTCTTTACTACAATGTATGGACTTCAGATTTCCAACTTGATGCTCATATCACTTTCTGCATGCTTTCTCTGGACCATTGACTCAGAAAGTACTTACCATAAATAGCTAGGAAGCTAAAATTTCACATAGAGGTCAGTAATGGCAGCCCTTTAGGTAGGTAAACAAAGGATTCCTTTCATTTTAATTCTGTCATCTAGTCTATGGGTGCCATTTGCAAGCAAAGCACTACAGGATCTCCTGTAGTAGCTGATATAAAAATCTTTAACAAGCAATAAGTTAAGCTTTTGAATATACACAGATTGTATAATCCTTTCAATTGCACAGGTTGTTTGTCTAATGGCTATAGTTATTATTCAAGGGACCATATAAAAAAAACAAAGCATCACTTCTTTTCCGATTAGTGCATTACACCTAAAATAACAGATGAAGAGATAATCCTAGTTTTGAGGAATTTATGTTGTGTATAGCCTGTTGTGTATACGTCAGACTGCCCCACATTCTCTAACATGATCACATGAGGGAATATTTCTCCTTATCTCATATCTGTGTGCATTGCAAGCGAACAGAAAAATAACAAATCGCTTGAAACCGTGCAAAGCGGCACCTGCCCCTCCGATCATCTCTCTTCCCTTTCTTTCTGACTCCTCACTAGGTGATTCTTTGTTACTTCTGTCTCTCTCTTCTCTTATAAATATTTAATTGTCCAAAATTCAACCATTCTGTTTCAAGCAGCTGTATTGATTATGCATTTTGCCGACTGACCTGAGGCAATGTGTGCAGGCTTTTTCTCAAGCTGAAGGTTTCCTGACCAGCCAATCGAGGTGTGGGCCCATAAACATCTTTCACGAGCGCAGAAAAACAAAAGAATATCTTGCAACAGCAAAAAATGTTTATCTTACTGAATGCTGACAAACTTTACCTAATACAATATGTATGAACCAAAATCACACTGAAATGTGACTTTCCTGACAAACAGATTCATAAAATGTATTTGTACTTTTAATAGTCTAAGTAGTTGTACGCGTGAGCGTTTTTTCTGTAGGAGTATCATGAACTGAGTATCAAGACCACCCTTAGCCCAGCACGGGCCATGGGAGAGGTCCGTGACTGGACATAGAGCAAGCAGTAGTCTGTTCCTTCCCAGCATTTTGCCCACAACACGGTGGCCCGGGTGTCCATGGGTCTGACACCCCACCCTGCACAGTGCTCCAATTTACAGCGTTGCTCATGGAAACTGCTGATTGGAGCAGTATGCCAGAGGGAAGTGTGCAGGTCCTCTGGAGACCCGGGCCGCTGTGAACTGGGTGACAGAAGCAGTCTGACTCCAGCATACTGCCAGCACAGAGTATTTTAACCCTTGCTAATGCTGGTTGCTTGGCTGTTCCTGGCTTTTCTGAGGCACTGAGCAGGAACAAGCGACCAGCAAACTGGATGAAAACTAAATCAGAACTAACTCTCCTAATCTGCAAGAATCTGCACACTTGTCCAGGTCAATAACTCAGAAGTCAATGGATCAGCATGACAACCAGGCAACTAGTATTTTTAAAGAATACATCAGCTATGGCAGCTTTTTCCAGTACCAGTTTCCTTTAAAAGTGGAATCGTTTAAACGCTGTTCAACCTACACAGTTTACATTTTTAATTCTGCTTTTTTTGCCCTGCCCCATATTCCTTCACTGAACTTTGGGTGTCATTTTTCACATTGCAGTGACACAAGCACTATGTCCTATCCACCCCAATATATTATAGAGCCATAAAAAGCACTAAAGAAAAGGACTTTTCCCTTTTAAAGAACGGTTCCTATAAAATGGCAGCCCAAACCAATGTAAAGTATGAAATATTTCTGCGAAGATATATGAGCAGGCACAATTGCCAAATGCCAACTGGCAGAGTCATCTGTTGGCCAGTCATCTGTTGGCGGTTTTAACTTTTGCATGGTGAATCCCGCTATCAACATCAGGGAGAATTACAAAGACTGCCTTAAATCAAGATACCAATACTTGCAGAAACCAACTCCACTCTGATTTAAAAATGAAAAATAAGTACTCCTGCCATGCTGAAATAAAAAAAGCAGCTTTCCCTGGAGTACTGGGACAGTACAATACTGCTGTCATGAACCGTGCTTCAACATCATAATGTTCCCCATGTTTAGCATAGGAGCAAGGACTGTCCATCGCCGGAGGAAAAAGATGAGTAAGAGGCCATTGTATGCCACATGACAGAAAAGAATAAGTGAGGGCTCATGCACACGGGAAGCTAAACCCATACAATGCAAATTCCTGTATATGTCCTCCTCCATAACATACACCTCCTCCACACATAAACACGCTATGTGCTAAGGGGTAAGGGAGCAAAGCCCAATCTGCATACAAGGGGTTGTGTGCCCGTGTGCATGTGTGTTTACGCAAATCTGGCATATACCTGTGTACATCCATACATTTCTGTATGCTGCACCTGTGGCTTTTTTTTATGTAGTGATGTTTAGGTTCACATGAACACATGTAATTGTGTGCAGCCGCATCCTCCCATAAGGAAGAACAGGCTGCTGCATGCAATTACACGCAATACTTGTCCCTTCCTGGATCAGGTCATTTTACAGGCATGCACGCTGTACAGACATGCATGCCCATCTGAATTAGCCTTTAGAGATGTGGAGGAATTCAAATATGGTCTTTGTAAGCTACTGTCCTTCCACCTTAACATGTCATAGTGGTGTAGGAAAAAAATCCCATATGCCACGTACATTTGCCATAATGCAATGTTACCTAATATGCTCCTTGTAAGCTGTGCTGTCAGTCATCAGGTTGTAGTGGAGCAGTGGGCATGGACACATCATTTCTAGCATTCATATTAGCTTTTCCTAAATGCCAGGAAAGTAAATAAAAGAATTCACTGGTTATAATGAAGCAATATCAACACTAAAAAACATGGCGCTTCCTAACCAGGCCAGAGTTCTTCCTTAACGTTGTCTTCAACTCTTGTCTCATTTCTTTGTTTTCCTAAGTGGTGTATTAGTGTTTTGTTTCCATGTAATTATAATGAGAACATGGGAAAAGGTACCTATATGTTAATTATTCAGGGGTCCACGTGGGAAAGCAAGGACACAGAAGCCTGAGTAAATGAAAATATTGTGTAGATATAACACAATTGTCTTTTTGGTGATGAGCACCTCAAAGATCATAAAGTACTTCCTATTTAAAATATCTAGAAACGTGGGAAGCCGGCCATGCACAGACACATCTTTTGTTGGATGTGAAATGATTTCTGATCATTGTATTGATTAAAGATAAGCACATAGCGTGGATGCAATGTCTACTTTCTGGCTATTTTTTCTCGTTTGTTTAGACACTACTCAAGCACAAACACAGTGAAAGGATTGTTCCAGAGATGGAAAATTAATTCTGTAGGCTTCATAGCATCTGGTGTTGACATAATGGAGGATAGGCTATTGTAATACTAGAGAGATAGCGCCTGCAGCACTGAGTGTAGTGGTGGGTATGCTCTATCTATGATCAAGAAATGTCATGTACAATACAACCTGCAGCTACAGACAGACTTGCAATGCCAGCTATGGAATGGAAAACATTGATAGCACAGAAGAGGCTCCTCAGGGGTGGGAGGTGGGAACTGGTCAGGTTCCATTCCCTTCTTTACCATTGTCCATTACCAGTGACTGTTTGATTGTACCACTGAATCATTCCCTATTCTCACCTGTTATATTTCCAAACTTCAGAGAACTCAGTGCTAGCCAAAACTCATAGGCCTCATTCTCAGAGGGTGTGTTGCCCCATACAGTGTGAAGGGCCATTTTTTTAAACATTTTTGTAAACATTTTTTAATTTAAAATGTTTTAATTTTTCGAAGCTGCAGCAAGAAGCATGTTGCCAGCTCATGTAAGTCTATGGAGACGCAGGAGCTGTGCGCCCTCACACGCTTGTTCCCACAGCTCTGGGTTATAACAGCCACACACAGATGGTGCACAGACCTGTATCCATCATGTCTGTATCCAAGCCTGTACACTATCTATATGGAGCTGTCAAAACCGAGATGCAGGAAGCAGCGTGTGAGGGCGCTCAGCTCATGCATCTCCCTAGCGTTACATGAGCTGCCCCAATGCTTCTTCCCGCAGTTCCAGGGGCATAACAAAATGGCCCTTCAAGCTGTGCGGGGCAACCTCTCCATGGGAAAAAACCATAAAGAGCAATCATTCACCACCAGTTGTCACCGCACCCACCTTAGATCAAATCATAGCTGGTGACTGCAGTGGCAGGCATTGGTGGATAACCCTTTTCAAGTGGATCACAAATCGTGAATATATAGCACTAGACAAAATAAAAGTGCCCTGGGACTTAAACCGTCAGCAAATCGTAGTCAGTCACTTGGTAAAAGGTCCGCCTGCGCCGCCATTTCCATTCTGAAAAGTGCACAATTAATTACTGCAGATCTTCTCTCATGTATCTCATGCTGAATTGCCAAAATTGGTCTGCGAAATAAAAATGTATGGAGTAATTAAATGGATATTTATAATTAGAACTTAATAATTTGCATTGGGGACAAACGAGATCTGATTTCAATCTGCGGTGCATTTAAATTAGCCTGAAGATAGTGTAATTTGATGTTTTATAGTCGCCGTCTCAGATTACGGAACAATAGCGGCTACGGAGCTGGCGTGTTTGTGTCAGGGATAAGCTGAGGAAGCTGCAATGAAAATGTTTGACAACGCAAGAGCCGCCATAAATTACATGGCAACTGTGTAAAAGCCATGATGGAACAAGTAAAAGGGCTGACCCATAACACATTTGATTCATCGCGGTACACACAGCTTTCCCGCGCTAGACGTAGGCCCCGGCAAGTGCACAGCACAACTACTTAGCACGCAGAGCACTGTAAATTATCACTACTCAACAACATTGATTTTTAGTCAACATTTCAATCAGTTTGAAGTAAAAATAATACACAACTCATTCAACAGCCTATTAACCAGTCAGACACAGGTCCGCGGCATTTTAAAGGTGATTTAACTCAAAAAAACAGAGATATCTATCACACACTTGATTAGCCAACTCAACAAAAACACAGTAATGACATGTTTTTCCAATTTTCCTTGTATCATTTCTGAGAAATTTGTTTTTTTTCCTCTACTGTATCTTTTTTTTTTTTTTGCTTCTTTTTTTTCAAAATGGACTGAATTCATGACATTATGGATTTTTAAAATGCCAGCAAAATTACAGGCAACACAAATTATTATTAGAACGGTGAAATATGACTACAGTTTCGGGTTCTTGATATTTTAAGAAAATTGGGCAAAATGTGCTGTTTAGACATTTATTTGATGATGATTATTATTTTCAGTTATTGTGTTTTATTCACGGCTGCCAGCGGTATGTAATATATCAATGTATATATATTTATTTACATATTTTTTGACCCCATTCACTAAAATCTTATATGAGCTTTAACATGTTAATGTAATTGCATAAAATGTGCTTTAAAACTTTTTAAATCTGCAGCTTTCATTAAACTAATACCTTGTGAGTGTACTAGGAAGGTTCATGCTCAGTGTTATAGGGTGACAACACTCTGTTCCTGTTCCCCAATTGTGTTCCTGTGTTGTCACCCTCTCAAATGGGCTTTTGATGGAGTGGCTGTTTGTCACCATCAGGAAACCCATCTTGAGAAATTGCATGTAGCCATCACTTGGGTGGATGTACATATGAAGTGGCTGAAAAGAGACTCTAAGAAAATCAGCCACAGTAAGGCCCTGTTCACACTCGGGCAGTTCAGTTGCGCAGATTGGTCCGCGCTGAACCAACGACATGAACGATTCCATACATTCCTATGGGGACCGTTCATGCGATCGCGTGACTCTGCGAGATCCGAACCAACTGCCACCCAAAATGCTCCCTGAGCTATTTTTTTCACGATTTCATATAGATTTCAACGGAAACGCACGAATAAGCGTATTTTGGGGCATTTTTCATTGCGTTTCAGCACTGAAACGTGAATAGAAACGCCCAAAACCGCCCTTTTAAAATTTGTGCAGAAACCGCGCTGAAGCGCATCTCACCCTGGTGTGAATGGGGCCTGAGAGGTGAAGTACTCTATTTGGAACAGGGCAGTTGTTTATGAAACACACAGTGCTTTAGTAACCTAAATGTCATTCAGTTAGGGTCTATGTGCTGATCGCCTATATGTGAAACACCCGGTACCGGGTGTTCGCATTGGACGGGTCTTTTCTGCCCGTGCGTGCCCGCTAGGGGGCGCGCGCGAGCAGAAAAAAATTGCCGTCTGGAGACGGCAACCCGCAGATGCTGCAGTGCCGTCCGTCCGTTTTTTTACTACGTGCGGACGGCAAGAGGTTAAAAGAGAAGTAAAGCCAAAATATTTTTTTACTTCTCTTTTGGGTCACAGGAGTACATTTACTAATGTACTCCTGGGGTCCAAGTCAGTGTACAGCAGGCTACTGCCCACTATATGCTGACCATGCAGAGCCATACTGCAGTTGGGTAGGATCCCAACAATATTGTCAGGATCCACCCAGCTGCCTGATTGACAACTGGCTCTGCCTCTATAAATGCAGAGCCATCTGTGCCCGCCCCCTCCCGTGTGTGTCCCTCCAATGATTGCTGGAAGAATGGAGAGGGGAGGGAGGAATCCACGCAGGAAGCAGTAATTAACAGTCACTACTCTCTGCAGGGAGAAGCTGTGAGGTCAACAGTTATATGATCGCTCATCTCTCTGTATATAGAGCCAGCGTGTGCCAGCTGCAGTGTCCCACACCTGCTCTAGGTATTGGGAAGAGTATTTTTTTACTATCCCAATACTTCTCCTTTAATTACAAGTTTATCGTTTTCCCAGTGTTTGCCTCTATCCAGAAGCTTAAATAAAATGCTACAGGGTCCTTATAAAAAAGGAATGAGAGCCATCCTCATATCTCATAACTTTGTTTGTCTGCTTGGGATGGTCATGTAATAACCTTACTAGGGGCAAAGACCAAAGATAACAAAATTGGGCTTGAAAGATAGAGGATAGGGAAATGTTTTTTGTTTTTTTTCAGTTCAGAACTTAAGATGAACTCACATTTATTGATTAAAAGAAATGATAGTGAAGCTTGAGACCCATTGCTTCATTGTGATGCCAATGTCACTACTTGCATCTTAAAGTTGGTCATAGTGCTTTTTTGGATGTATAACCGTGTCCAAACTTCCCTCAAAATTCCCTAGACAAGAATGGTTCCCTTGTACGTCTGTGATGTTTATAAATAGGACAGAAGGGAACTTCAGTGCTGGTATACTTGGGGAAAAACTATTGTGATCAGACAAGGTTTTCAGACCTGTCCATTTCTCTTTACAAGCCTCACCTATTGGTGTCTCCAGGTGTCTCATAGACATTAGTCTCCTTATTCAAGTAAATAGATTGTCTCTCTTAGAGCTAAAAGCAGTCTCAGCAATCCTCCAGCAGTGACAGGTTTTCCACACTCACAGGGGCTGCTCCTCAAAGGGATCAGGGGTTTCCATAGCACATGTGAAAAGAGCATAAAACACAGAGCGCCACCTTCATGTGTAATAAATGTACTCGCAAACGCACAATCCAGAATGCCTTGATGTACAGAAGCCTATAGAAGTGCCACAGTAGCAGTCATGAGGTGATTCTCATCCCTGGCATGATTCGCAACAGCCGCAAGACACAACATTTCCTCAGAGCCATAGCTTGCCCCGAGAATGAGCAGAGTTAAGATTGAAAACGGGGAAATCAGGGAGTGAGGCCAAATGCAGGAAAAGACATAGAAACACACATCTACACATGGACGTGGCACTCTGTGTTTTACGCTCTTTTCACATCTCCTTATTCAGCTAGAAAAGGCTGGCAGTCATGTCTGTGAACCCCTAAACATACAGTATCTCTGTGGCCAATGGCTATATAAGACCTCAACAGTGAGCACTTCTTCCCAACAGAGGGATGATTGTCATTATCGTAGTCATGGTGTGCCTGTAGGGGCTTCCTGTGACCTGCTGTCTTAGTATCATCGTGCTTCCAACATACAGTAGTGTTCTCCTTATATGAATGATGTCATTGCAACATATGTGATTGCTTCATGTTATTGTAGTTGCAGTGAAAAAATGTTCTTCCTGTCACTGCCATGACGTGTAGATGGTTGTATCTTCTCAACAGCAAGAGGGTCCCAATCCACATTTGCCTGCTCTAGTAGGATGGAATGCAAAACATTTACTATTCATTGTACAGGGTTATGAAAATGGTCCTATGGTTCTTTCTTTTTACAGCATCATGCTCCTTACTCCACCTTTGCCTAGTCAGACATTAATCTGGGTTAGCTCAGTTACAATTCAGGCACAAGCTGCTATCGGAGTTGGGGCACAGCCAAACTCTGATGTGTGATTATACTGCATGTAGTTGCACTGCCGTTCACCGAGAAGGCATTAACAACTGATCAGCCACTATACTAGTAACTGATGACTGCTCATTTTAACGTGACAGTCACTAAGATTTCTCACTCTGTATCACGATTAAAATGAATTTGTCTTTTTTTTAGCTGTATTATTTTTACAGTGTAAAAGTGTTTTGAAGCAGCAGTACAACAAGGACGATAACATTCATGGGAGAGCGCCTTGTCTATAGACATCCACAAATATATGGCTCGCATTTCTGAGGTCTAAGGTTATAGAGCTCCCAGTTCTTGCTAAAAGCTAATAATGCAGATAAACTTTCTGCCCGCCATGAATAAAAGATGATGTGCCTCCAATTTACATAATAATGATGGGCCAGACTTTGACCACCAGGTGTTCACAAGGTAATATTACACATTTAACCCTTTGGCAAAGAAGGCTTCAGGGCCTGGCTTATATAGTCATTCACCACCCACTGACAAGCATTTCTTTGTCTCACTGTTTATGGGAGATGCATATAGGCTGTTGTACAAGTACATATTGTGTTCTTCATTTATGTGGCACTTGTCAGATGTCTCATACCAAGCAAGTGACCTTCCAGCTGCTGTATGACAGGAGTTATGAATGGAAAGGCTGTGAAGCAGGTGATAACAAAGCGTTTTATCTAGAATGCCATTTATAAAGTAGAATTTGCAGAAATATTCAGTGCATAGCTACAGAAAGCACCAACAGTAATGATAATAAACAAGCAATGCCTAACCTTCTTCACAGTCAGAGGTGGATCCAAAGTCTAGTCTCGGGAGGGGCACCCAGACTGAAAAAAGGGGGACCCGGTAACTGGCAATGTCGGCAGTTACTAGGGCCACCCTCCTCCTGTCCGGGACCCCCCAAGTGGCAGAATGCTAGGGCCCGGTTGCATCTGCAACCACTATGACTCTGGTAGTTTTGCCACTTTATAGAGGACTACAAATCCCAGCAATAGATTATACAACAGTGCAGAATAGCATTGGCTATAGAGGACTACAAATCCCGGCAATACATTACATAGCAATGCAAAATGGCACCAGCTACAGAAGACTACAAATCCCAGCAATGCAGAATACCACCAGCTACAGAAGACTACAAATTCCAGCAATGCAGAATACCACCAGCTATAGAGGACTACAAGTCCCAGCGATATATCATGTAGCAATGCAGAATGGCACTGGCTATAGAGGACTACAATTGCCAGCAATACATTATACGGCAATGCAGAATACCACCAGCTAGAGAGGACTACAAATCCCAGCAATATATTATACAAAAATGCAGAATACCACCAGCTAGAGAGGACTAAAAATCCCAGCAATACATTATGCAGCAATGCAAAATACCATCATCTAAAAAGGACTGGTGCTAGGTCCTTTATCCTGTTCTTTGGTGCCAGGGAGCTCTGGGCCAGTCCCCGGTAGCACACAGCACATGCCTGCTCCTCATTGATGGGCTGCTTGTAGGCTTGCATTAACAGGCCCCCGCATCCCCCTGTAATCCTCCTGCCGCTGCTTGCCTGGGGGCTTTCTACTTAGATAAATTAGGCAGCTGCAAAGCCCCAGTGTGGGCTGAGGCGGTCACCTAATTTGCCTGACTAGAGTGCAGCCTCTGCTTTCCGCCCGGATTGTTCGGCACAGTAGAGGGGCGGAGGGAGGTAGTGGCAATTTTCTCGGCGAGTCATCCCCCTCTGGATCCACCACTGTTCACTGCCGATAGCGATAAGGTGACACAAGAAGTTGCAGAATGGTAGGCTATGAACAGTGGTGTTACTCTCTGGTACAATAGAATGACAGGGATATATATGTAAGTCAGAAGAAGGACTTAAGAAAATGAGCAAATAAAACAGTTCACATATATTAATTTACAATGTACAATTAATTCTCTAGTTCATGTTCTGCTTTAAGCTTAACTCCAGGCAAACATCTAAATACACTGATGAAATACATATAAGGGAGCTGTTTTACCTACCAAAGGATTTTTTTTATTTCGTCTATCCAGTTCCGAGATTTACACAGCCCTGTCACACACTAGAGCCCTGTCTGGCAAGGCAGGAGACCTGATTTTTCAGTCTAGCAACACTTACAGGTCTTGTCCCTCCCCAATCTGTGACTGGACAGTGAAATGAGAAGCAGCAGACTGATGAGCTCAAATCTCTATCACTCTGCCTATCGGCATGATCTTTGTTAGCACCTGTGTTGTGAAAGATATCTGTCATGGTCCCGGGTGGCCTACAGATTTAATGTAACAGCCAGATTGACCAAACGTTTTCAAATCTCCAAAACACTGGTCCATGGTTTCCCTTTGCCCCAGATGACTTGACTTTACCCCTCCAGAGATCATACACAGACTGTGGTGAAGTACTGCAAGCAATATTTACAGAAAGACCAAATATGGTGACAGAATGAACACAACAAGTGACAAGATGGCACACTCAGCTACGGCACAGCAGGATTTCACAATGGTGCCACGTACAATGATCTGCAACTGCCAAGCACAAATACATCTGAGCAAATTCCAGGAACTATGAATGAATGCTTGGGATGCCAAGTTATAATAATAACAACACATTTTTAGGATGAAATTCAAAGTGCTTCCATTGTGTTCCTAATTAGTAACAGAAACACTGAAAATTGTTTTGTTTGAAAAAAAAAATTCCCAACCACCCTGCTAGTGGCCGATGAGTTTCTGCAGCAGACAGACTTTGGTCCACACTTTGGATCTCCAGCGGTTTGTTCACACTAAAAAGCATGCGATGATTCCCCTGCACTGATACTACTTTGTGATTTCACAGTGCGCTGCTATGCGCTTTTTACAAGCGTTGCACTGCATTCCCCCATATTTTGTTGGGCTACTGTCTTTTCACTGCTTGCTGCAATAACATTCAACCTGTCCTTTTTCTCCAACACTGGTGTGAACTGTCCATGCGTTGGGACTGCGTCATGTGTATTCTTCTGTGAAGCTTTCTGTGCATTTCTTCTAGATCTGTGCAGTAATCCAGTGTGAAACTTTCCCTCTGTGCAGGATCTTCTTGTATAAAAGACCAGTCAGCGCTGCTCTTTCTCCATGAGCAGGGAGACTGGTCTTGTATCCGCCCCCTCCTGTAGTTTACTACAGGCCGTCTGTAGTGGGTGGAGCCTGCTGGGTCCCTCCCACAGCTCTGCTCTCTTCACAGGCTATGTACAGCAAAGGGATGATGTCACTGCTACTTCCATGATAGAAAGCTCGGGTCTACTAGCCAATTACCAAGCTTGAAAATGGTCACATGCTGAAAAGAATGACATCTTCAATCCAGTGTAAGACAGGATATTTTGTGGCAGATGGAACAAAGGAAGGAGCTACTGGGGATTGCAGTGAATATGAGTATAAGTGGATCAGGGTGGGTTTATAGAGTCACTTTGTTGTGCATGGGATATCGTTCGCATAGGAAGTGCATTTTTCCATTGAGCTAGACCGGGGGGAGCAAAACTTCAGCCCTCCAGCTGTAGAGAAACTACAAATCCCATAATGCATCTCTCTTCGGGAGTCATGTCTGTGGCTGTGAGGAACTTGCAATTGCTCATGGGATTTATAGTTCCACCACAGCTGGAGGGCCAGAGGTTTGCTACCCCTGAGCTAGACAGATCCTATAGAAGATTTGCATTGTGAGGAGGAGCAGTAACGTACAAGCATTGTGTAGAACTGCGGTTAGCAGGTAGCAGATCCTGCATATGTAATGAGCAAATATTTAATTAAATATGATACATATCAGCATGGTTTTTAAAACGTTAACCCACACCGATTTGATCATTTATATCAATATGGTTTCTTTTACATGTGTATCTAATAAAAGCTTTAAAAAGACTGTACATTCCTTTGAACTCAGTCACAGAGTTCGTTTCAATGCCAACTGGTGCAGTGACCTTCTTTCTATGCCTAAACATTTGCCAGCTGATAAATAAAAGAACGTGCTGCGGCCTTACTACACTAATGGTAATAACAAGTCTCTTAAACAACACGAATGCATTCCCTTTAATAATTGGGATTGAGCTACTTACTGTTTAATTTGAACCCTCAAAGGTGAGTGTTAATGTCCTTGCATCAGTCGTACCCTTTCCTACAATAATTGGCCGCTTACAGCCCCGGTTAAATCTGATTATCTTGTAAATAAGGTAGGGAGGAATCCACTGCAGACCACTGTATATACATTAGGGGCTCGTTAAAGGATAATAGCTAAATGAGGAGAGAATGATAGTGATTGCAACGGAACAGTAACTTGGGGGACATATTTTCGGTTTTATTAGATTTGCCCACATTTAATAGTTAACCTTAAATTGTTTCCCATCCATCAAAGCTGAAGGCAGTTCTTAAAGGAGATGTATTATTAATCCGTCGGCAAGTGCAGCTGAAAGTGTGTGCATGTGTTTCAGGCATTACAGTATATTTGAGGAAGCTGCAACCTATTACATGACACTTACTGTATGTACAATGGTTTTTCTCTTACAAGGCTGGATTATAATAGAACATAAAAACCACGTCTGATAAGAGTAACAGACAGTATATACTGCAGCGTGAGAAATACCTGGGCCTTAGCTGGTAATCCTCCAACGAGGCTGATTAATGGCAGCAAACACCGACACTCACAAAACATGCTGCAGTCACAAATCTCTTCCTGAAAGTGACGAATCTACAGAGTGCGGCAGGTGTAAGCAAACGTTGGTGAATATACTGTGCATGGAATACAGAGTTGCAGAAAGAGATTTAAAGAAAACCTGTCATGAAATATACATCTAGGCTGCCATGGCTGGCCTCCCCTTCTGAAAATGCTGCTTGCCTGGTTATCATGCTAACCCTCTGGCTTCAACATTTGAGTCAATGGGGTTGATTTGCTAAAGACAAATAGGATGTTCACTTTACGAGGGAATTTCCCCTTTGCTTAGTGAATGAGGTGAAGCTCTGCTGACTTCCATCATCCAATTAAGTGCAAGCAAAATAAAAAATGTTGGTCCACCCTAGGTAAGGTCCGGTGTTGGATGGTGCCGGAGCTTACCCACCCAGGTAACATCACTGCCCCACCCATGTGACATTGTTCAGGGAAGATGATTGGCCACTCGTGTTGAAGCACACTCACATGAGGGAGGTCACATACTCCCCAATACACAGAAGCATATACCTTGCTAGGGAAGTGGATTGGCTATTGGACAGCATTGTCAATTTACTTGGAATGGGCAAAGGACAGTGTCTAAAATCAGTGGGTCAGAAGAACAGCCAGATACAAGGTATTTTTTTTTGCAAGGTCAAGGTTGTCACCCCTCCTAGTTCTCTCAAAACAAGTGTATTTAAAGTAGTACCCAATACAGAATAAAAGTTACAGAGCATAAGCATGGACTTTTTTTAATGGTGTCATGCTAAAGTGGTAGGAGGAATTACCGATGGATCAAACTACATTATTTGTAGTAGCTCATGGAAAAATTTTAGATCTCCCATCTTTCTCTGACCCGGTCATAGTGATCATAAAGACACATTAGGGCAGATTTTGGTAAATAGGCTGATCACTTTGCAAAAGATTGTTCCCTTAGCTTAGTGAATAAAGCTCTACTGACTTCTATCATCCAATCATGTTTAAGCAAAGATGCTGTTTTTTCCTTGCATGTGATTGGGTAGTCCTTGTGAGGGGAATTGATCAAACTGGAGCAGACAAAATCTGGAGCAGCTGTGCACGACAACCAATCAGTTTCTTTTTTTCATCTTCAAATCTTAACTGAACAAACTGAAGAGAGAAGCTGATTGGTTGTCATGGCCAACTGCTCCAGTTTTAATAAATCCCCTTCTGTGTATTTTCACCAAGCTGAGGGAAAATTCCCTTGTAAGGTGAAAATTCCCTTGGATAGTGAACAGCGTATTTGCCTTTACCCCATAGGGAAGGTGAATCTCACAGACAAGGGCACAAAAACCTGGCAGCAGTGAGGAAAAAATAGACCTCATTGAGAATAAGCAAATTCCAGTAACATTGACATTACTGTACTCAGACCAAGGAAAGTGGAATTCTGATTGGCTGGTAAGGACTATAGCACCTTGCATGCTGTCTTTTAGTTTAGGTCTGCCATGATCCATGTAATATCCTGCTGTGTTGTGTTTATCATCACTATAGCCCTGTATGCTTCCTACATTGTATCACAAAGCATGAGAATGCCATGGCATCTGCCTGCCTGGCCAAATGGCTGGTCTTAACTGGTTCTCGGAGAATGCACACACAAATAGAGCTATTTTGTTTAGTTTCTGCCTTCAGCCACAAGACCTGAGAGACTATGATGAACAGTCAGCAGGTATAAAAAAAAATATTGAATGCTCCTGGGCTATGACACTTTCTCATCAAAAGCCTGGACTTCATCCAAGTTCATCTGTTAATGGACAGCATCATCCCACCCCCACCCATCTTCTCTCTCTACACAGCTCGCCAGATCTCCTTTAACCTATTCACTGCCACAGGGAGCTGTCGTCTGCTCCTCACCAACCCACACTATCTTCTGCCCCAGACAAAATTAAGGTTAAATGGCATGGGAGCTACACCAATGCATGAGGAACTTGCATTGTTGCCTTTGGTTTTTAACGTTACATTTAAAAAGGTAGAATAATGAAGCTTGTTTTGACATTCAGGCTGTAGGTTAATGCGCCACATGGCTTAATATCAAATATCAAGGGATTTGCAAAGACTTTTTCTACACACTAGATGCCATGGACGGAAGGGACGAGTAGACTGCACTGTGATCAATGGCAGAGATGTCATAAGAATTATAGCAAAATGCAATACCTTGTAAAATGATCAATAATAAATATTTTTGCTCACAGAGATTCACGTATTAGCAACAAAAACAAAGCTCATTGCCCAGACGCTACCCAATTTTTCAGACTCAAGCATTATTTGTATATGACAAACATAAAAGCAAGAACTGGAGTTGGTTGAAAAGTGACTGTCTCAAAAATCTTCCAGCTTGATGGAAATTTGTTGTTGTTCAAGCCTAATTCATCTATGAACGTCTTAAAGCACATTTTTTTCATGCGTTTATGCGCATTGCATTAAGGCAAACCATTCACTTTGTTTGGGACCTCAACTAACCTTAACACATGAAAAAACCTAGCTGCACTCCGTTTAGGCAACGCAGCACATCACAACAAAATATTCATTCACATATATGTGTTGCGGTGCCCTGAAGGGCAGGTACATTGATTGAATATGTGTGTGCGGTGCCATTTAGAATGAATGGCAATGCATTATACAGTATGTTAATGTGAATTAAAATGTGGCTGTGAATCCAGACTTAATATTTTCCAAACCAGGAGAATCCATGTTCCAATAGAATCTGCAATACCAGCTAAATGGCATTGCTGAGACTCGAATTGCCCTATCAGTGCTTATGTAAAGCTAAGTATAGAGCAAGTGGGGGAAAGGTTTGGCCAACATTGAGCTAAATAATTCACGGTACATGCGCTATATGATAATAAAACAAAAGTTATGAAAAGAACCATGCTAATGGTAAATAATGACCACTCAAAACGCTGCTACTTATTGGATTATATTCTAAAGATTTGCTTGCATGTAGTTGTAAAAGCACTTTGCAGCATATTCTTAACTATAAACATATTTTTGCAACGGTGGCATGAAGAGGTTAAATAATATTTTCTTTGCAGTCCAACCCCCACACATCCCGTGAAGCGCCTACAAACTAGACACTGATTATGTCTGCTGCTTTCCCCTTGCTATTCAAGATAAACAAAGTGTTTTAAGATCAGGGCACACCCTGGGACCCTTGACAAAGCCATCTATCATTCTGTCTGCTAAACCAGTCTGGCCACACTAAGACTATAGAGGCTGAAGCTCTCAGTGTACAATTTTTCCATTGTGCTGCCGGCCTATTACAACTTACTTCCATTCTTTGCCACTTTCTCTGGAGCAGATGTGATGGACCACTTGGCTTAAGCCCCTCCTAGTCCAGACAGAATTGTTGAAAGAAACCTCGGGAATTAGAAAGTACATGGCCAGGACCTAGACAACACAAAGGCGATCACTCTCATTTTTGTGCTCTCACCTCCACAGAATGCATACTATTTATCACTGCAAGCTTTTCAGTGCCACAGCTCTCTATAGCCAAGATCGGGAAATGAATCAAGCCACAGAGCAGCCTTTTCAAGCATTAGAGAGGCAAGCAGTGCATTGTGTTGGCAAGGAAAGGATTAACGAGGGTATCTATCAATGGTAGTGCTGTGTTAAAGGCGATATGTGTTATTTTTTGTTTCTTTTCTCTCCATTATTATCTAGTAGGACAGCAGTGGCTGTGTAGTATGTGAACACAAGTCCTGCAGCTCCGGGACATTAAACAGCCTGAATCGTTCATTAAAACAGATGTAATCGGTGCACCTATCTGTGGGAACTGGAAGATATCAGTCGTAGCTTACACAATTTAAAGAGCCTGTATAGTGGGGGGATGTAAAAGAGTTTGGCTATGGCAGCACCACCCTAAGAGGACAAGACTATCCGGGTGCCCATCAAAAGCGTCCACATGCTAGGGTTGGGAGTTGGAATCCTCCACCATCCTATGTGTGGTGTAAAAATAAAATCTGAACATTTCCTAGTGAACAGCTACCATTTACTGATGGTAACAGGGTACAGGAAAACCCTGAAGGCCCTGATGCAAAAACATCAAACAAGGCCCACAATACAATTGTTATCAACACCTGCCTGAAACACAATTTACACAATATAACAAATGTGTGCATTTGAATTGACAGGCAAACGCACTGGGCCTTGCATGAAAATGGCTGTTAAAAAGACAGCTCTCTGTTGCCTGGCAACCAAGTGAATTCTCCCTTAATAGAAGAATAAAAAAGGAGAATCTGTTTAGTTGCTATGGACAACACAGACTGCCTGAACATATTCTTGGCTTAAATATTTTTATAAAACATTCAGTGGTGAAAAGAAATATTCTTGAGTCATTCTCGGGTCAAAAATGGAACTGCCAGGGTCTGGGGCCTAGAAGCTGTTGGCCATGATGCCACCTAAGTTATCATGGTATTTTCTTTTTTGCAGAATATATCAACACACATCTTTGAGGATCGCCTGGTGCCAGGATCACCGCCCCTTTCAGGAGGATACAATCAGTCCATACAAGAAAGTCGTCATATGAACACTGGTCTTCTAAATATGTACAACACTTATTTTATTCAAATGAGTTAAAAAGGTCAGGTAGCAGCACAATGTTTCTATCAACATATCATCAAAGTCATATTTCAAGCTGTGACCGTTTTTTTCTCGGAGCTCGGAGCTTGAGAAGAAGACGATCACAACTTGAAACATCACTCTGATGATCTTTTGACAGAGACCTTGTGCTGCTAATTGTCATATTTTAAAAATTATTTGAGCTGTTTCACTTATTTACAAGACTTCTGTAATGGATGACAACTTTCTTGCTTGTAAACATACAACCTACAGGCAATATTGCAGTGAAATGTTGGTTCCTGCGTGGCAGTTCCAATCCCACATTAGCTTATAGACTCCTGGTGACATCCACGTTGGATGCCTGTGTCATGCCGTATTCTAGCCCCCTCATCACTCGCTGAAGGGGGGAATCCCACTGGACTGGTTCACAGATTTACACTCAGCGAATGGCAAGAATTCTTTGGCATAAGTGTGTGTTTGTTGATCAAATGTCACATCATGTGCTTGCCTTTATTATGACTTACAAAAACCTCGCTTCAGTCCCAAGGCTTTGCCAAAGACAACACGGCCGTACGGAAAGCAAACACATGTATTTCTGCATCATGTGAAGTGCTAGCAGCCATTAACGTTTCTCTTCGTTTCACATGATATTTCAGAGCGCAGTTTATAGGCTCTGCGGAACAACTAAGCTTCTTGTCTATGGATCAGGCTTATTTGTCAGATTTCATGCTAATTTGGCTGGTCCTTTAACATTTCATTGGTATTCTTGGAGTGCTTGAGAGGGAAAAGATTCAACATGGAGCGCTTAACATGTGCTTTGTTGCAGTAGAGGCAATGCCTTTGAATGTAGCCATTCCTGGTTTATTTTAAACCGAAGGCGCAAAGAGGAAGTGAAAAGTGCACTGATACATAGCAACCAATCACATTTCAGTTTGATGTGGTTAGATTAGTCAAAGATGGGATTTGATTGAGTGCTAGGACTTATTTCAGACTGTTCTTCACTGTATTTAATAAGCCCACTTGATGCACATTTTGTCGAGCTTTGCATGGGTTGTATAAAGCGAGGATAGGTATGTAGATAGACAGATAGATAGAAAGATAGATAGATAGATAGATAGATAGATAGATAGATAGATAGATAGATAGATAGATAGATAGATAGATAGATAGATAGGATGAATGGATAGACACATGGGCCGATGAAAACCTGATGCTTGAAACTATGAATGGATCACCACCCCTAGCACTATGTCCATTTAACATCAACTCATATAATTGCTTGCGATTAGCTATACTTGATCAGTTGCTACTGACAACACTTCTCTGATGTTTCTATTCCCATGTGTTGATGCATAAGTACTGATATCATAACATCATCTCACAATGATTTAGGAGCAGTCGATAATGAAGACAGAGAAATGCCTAGATTATTTAAAATCCGAAGTAAAGCATAACCTTCATACTATTTCTGCATAAAATTAGATATATACTGCAGCTTTTAGCATGTAATGCTACATGTGGTGCATTCTCTGTGATTTGTTTTCCTGTTACACCATGGGACGCTTATTCATTAAGAACAACTGTAGATTTGAAGCAAGATAATTCCCAGAATGCTGGTTAATGTATTTGCATGCCCCTCCATCCATGCTTGCAGTTCCTATTGATAGTACATACAGAAGACTTTGTACTGATGATGACTTGATACAGCTAAAATGCTGCAAGAAAGCATTAAAAATTATTTTTACAAAATCATTTAGGTTTGTTAAAGCGACACTAAACTCAGAAATCAAATAATAAAAATAGCTTCTATTATATAAATAATCAATCACTGTGTACCTATTTGTTGTCATTGTTCAGCTCTAAATGCTCTAAAATCTGTTTTATTTTTCTCCAGCCACAACTTCCTGCCAGGGGTGGCTACTTTTTTTCTCCATGGCCCCTATGGGAGCTGAAAAGTAGCCACCCTCTGTGCTTGTTCATGTGAAGGACTACAACATGCTAAGGGCATGTCTTCTCAGTCTCCGCCCACAAGTCCTCCCCTCTAGACTCTGCAAGGAGCTGGGATTTCTTCAGCTCTCCCACACTAATATATGATCTTTGATTTCTCTCCTCCTGGCTCACCAAGGAGGGAATGCGAGGGGAGCTGCTTCTGAGGAGATTCAGCATGTGAGCTGTCACCGGCCTCATGAGTCTCAGCTCACATGCT
This sequence comes from Nanorana parkeri, assembly GCF_000935625.1. Lineage (NCBI taxonomy): Eukaryota > Metazoa > Chordata > Amphibia > Anura > Dicroglossidae > Nanorana > Nanorana parkeri. The sequence goes on along the minus strand of NW_017306279.1, from coordinate 3,819,027 downwards.
GAATCTGGTCACTGAGGATACGGCTCCTACATTTGAAATAAAGTTGTTTTTCTGTGTAGATTGTTGTAAGCGTCATGTCTGTAGTAGATTTGTTGTAAATAGTTGTAATAATTCAGAGCATTGCAGAGGAGATTACAAGCAATGAAAGTGAGGAGAGGGAGGAATGGAGGAGTCAGCTGTGTACAGTGAGAGATGATTCCTTTCTGCCTTATAGAAGTTGTAGGCAAAAAAAGATGTGCACGTGACCAGAATCAACGTGCACGGCTCTTACTAAGGGACGGGAAGTGTGCCTGGAGAGAAGAGACACAAGAGCGAGCACAACAGACTTTCTAAAGGGATTAAGAAAATGAGACTTTATTTTAAAACATAAAAAATGTGTGGCTTTGGAGAATGTTCATTGTGTTGATGTGTATAAGGAGAAAAAAAAGCTGAGGGTTTTGTGTCGCTTTAAGTATGAGAAAGCAAAAAAGCACTAATGAACTGTAGAAGCACATCCTAAAATCAGTTTTCATTCGTTTGCCTGCTGCAAAAGGCCATCCATAAACAGGTGGGTACCTCTTGAGAGTGACACGGGCAGGACATCTCTCTGTCTTTCCTTGCATTGCCAGGAACACACAGGGATTTCCACAAGAGAAGAAAAGTTTGATTGTTTCTCTGGGCAGAAATGTGAATGACTAGCATCTGGCTGCGTAGCGCTTCCAGCATACTGGGAAACCTGGATACTATAGCAAGCATTCCCAGTGCTCTATCATTATCCTCTAGCTATCCCCAACATTGATCAATGATGTTAAACCACGTTCACATTTGACATATGGCTTACAACAGCCATGTCATGTATAGTATGTCCAACCTATAGTGTTCCAAAGGTGATTTTTGCCATTTCGAATTGGTCTTCTGATCATGTGTCAAAAAAGAGTTAATCTGGATTGTTGTAGCAACCCATTGCATTTGCCTTTCATTCCTTACCTGCTGCACTAAAGACACAAAAAAGATAACCTGATCGGTCTTTAATGTCAGCACTCTTGAATTGACCAGTAATTTTAAAGAGGGACAAAACTGAAAAATGTCACCAGTGCAACTGTATTGATGGCCACTTCGCAAGTTAGATTACCAAACGCAGATCTATAGCCTGAAGATACAACTAGGAGCTGCACAAGAAACCCTGGGTAGCACACAAGACCATCTTTTCTAATGATCAGTATACAGGAATAGAATAGGAAAATGGTAATACCATCACACACCGCTAGCACTGACCAATACAGACAAGGACATTTACTCTTTTTTATCATTTTAAAATGGTAAACTATCCATTAGATTTCATCATATCTCACTGAAGCAATTACATCAAGAAAATGATAGCGCATGTGGAATCAATTATGCATGCACTTGGCCAGAGACCAAAGGCTATGGAGTCGTAGAGGGCAGAATCATTCGACACACACAAATAAAAAGCCCCTAGATCTCACAGATGGACCCCATCAGTTCATCTTACTGCCTAAAAAGTTCATGCATTTAATAATTTATCTGTGCTCTGGATACTGTTTCCAAGCTGAATATTAACAACTTTGAACTGAAGCGTGCTTGTACCACACCACGGCGAGGAGTTGAAGGGCACTATTAGGTCCGGCTCAGGGTAAGATGCGTGTTGGAAAAAAAGGAAAATAAATAAATAACAATGTGGTTTTATTAAAAGCTGCTACTTCAGGTACAAGGCTATCTGTATGAAGTGTTACATAAAGTTCACTTACAGCCTTATTCCATAAAGACTGCATAAGTGCAGTAACCCATAACAACCAATCAGAATTCATGTGTTTGTCTGACTTGAACGGAAAGAATTTTCATTGGTTTCTGTGAGTTACTACACCGAAAAACTAGCACAAAGGAAGATTATATATCAAGGTAAAAAAAGTTAAAAAAAGGAACTGAAATGACAGTCATACCGAAGCCTTGAAATATTGTTCATGAGCATAAAAAGGAACTAAACTGTTTATCATACCTATGCTTCGTAGAGTTTAATAAAATTAAGATGATTTAATTTCAAATATAGAAAAAGGATCAGCATATTGACTAAACACTAATGAACAGAACTTGTAAAGACTAGGGGCAAAGCTTAACAAATGTTACTTCAAAAATCTCCTGTGTGCCAAAAATCTGCACCAAACTACCAGCATTCTCAAAGCTTTAGCGGTCTCCTAATCCCCAAAATTAGAAAATCGAGTGCCAAAGAGTAAAATTGTGATTTTTAAAAAAAAAAAATTTTTGCCTGAATCTACTTCTGCAGAATTGTCCCATCCACTGAGAATCCTACAATTCAGGAAACACAAAACACGACTGCTGGACAGATCTGGGAATGAAAACCGTATTAATCGAAGAGTCTTCTGATTCGATCGTCCCTCCTTAATATCACATTAACGTTGTGCTGCTTGCCGGATTCAAGACTTGGCGATAATTTGAAAGAGGAAGTAAATTCCAGAAGTGGAAGATCTTATATACATGTCATTGTTAAGCTTTGGGCAGCAGTGTATATACACCTTTCTGATTTTTAGAACCTTAGCCCCGCCTTAATGGATGATAGATGTTTCTATAAGGGCACTGTTTATATCCTGGAATTCTGCAGCCTGGTGGAACCGCGCAAGCACTAAAGCATTCCTTCTCACCATTGTCAAATTGCTTGCAGCTTAACCTCACTGCCAAGATCAATCCAGCTAAACCGCTGGGAAAGAAGGGGAAACAGATCTCTATTTTTGAAGGAATGTCTCCCCCAAATGGGAACTGTTTCGTTGTACATTCTAGCAACTGTACTTAACGTAAATGGGAAAACTGATAAAACATATTTAATTACTAGAGGTTAGGATCCTAATTCCTCAATTCACTAAAGGAAAGTTGGCAAGGAGATGCATCATTTTGCAGCTTTCTGTCTGAGCATCTGAAGGGGGGGGAAAAAGCCACTGAGGCAGCTAATACACAAAACATGATCAAAAGTGATTAACAACAGCTTCATATGCAAATTGCATTAATGAAGGAGTGCAAAGTCATCATGTAAATTAAATATGTCAAATCTCTTGGTGAACTTTCACTCTGGAGAAGGGAACGAAATAAAAAAAAAAAACCATCTATTTTTTTTTTTTTACATCATCAATTTCCAGCAAATGAAAAGTCTTAAGAATCTTGGTGCTATAAACAATTTTCACCTTTTTTTTTCTCCTTCCTTCAGCAGCCTGACAGGCTGGCCTGATGTGTGCCGAATGCACATGTTAATAAGCCAATCAAAAATGCAAAACAATTCGCAATTACTGCAAGGACCTAATGGTCATTAGAATTTACAACTAGGTAATGAACTAAAGTCTGCCCACACCATGCATATTCATAAAGCAATTTAGCCTTTGAAGATTAAAGCAGTGCTTAAAATTCAAATGAGCTTTAGCAAATTATCAGTAAAATTCATCCAAAAAACACAGTGCAGTGTATCCCTCTGCTTTCCCCCCACCCCCATCCTTATTTATAATGCAAACCTGCAGGGCCGCGTTTATAGAGAGGTGCTTAGGGGTGCAGAAGGCAGCGGTGCCCCAGGCCTCACTATGTTTTTATGTGGCCTTATTTTGCCTCATTGCACTCACATTTTCAGTGTAAGCACAATTAACTCCTTCATTGCTTTGGGGTTTATATAGTTAAACCGCTTTCCAGGGAAGAAACTTTTTTCAACGCTCAGCTAGGCTTCATGCTACTCCCACGGTTCTATTTCGGTTCTCTAACACTTCTTATTTTACCATTTGCTTTTTTTGTTAGGGTAGCCATATAGAAACTGATCTGAGAATGGCAAAGGTAAGATTTTTGCATACTGACACAATAAGAACTTTACTGCCGGGGCCCAACTTCTTTTTCCTGCATGCTTGGAGCATGGGACAATGTGCCACTTGCATGTTTAAAAGGTTTGGTCCTTTTTCTCTATAAAAAAGGGAACAAGTGGCGTAGAGACACTATACGATTTTCCAACACATGTGCAGCACGTCTGCTTGTTTCTGCTGTCTACACTTGCATGGCCCATTTATCACAAGCAATGTCCACATCTCTGAATTCTTACCTCCTAACTTTCTGAGATGAGAATGAGGGTCACCTTTTAGCACAACGTATTTAGGTAAAGAAAATACCCCCCAGTTACACAGACCAGAAATAATCAACACTTAAAAAATGATTGGTTAAACCTATAAGTGTTTTTTAACCACTATTTTTCCTTTCTACTGATTTATGAAATAACAAATTCAGTCATTTACTGCTGGACATAAGGTGTGGTGTAGTATTATAACACTTTTGGTAGTTAAATGGTACATTATTTATAGAGGCCTAAACATCAGAGGACCTAAACAAAGAAGGACAACTGAAGACAAAAGTGGGGCAGATAAATATGGTTCCACAAGAGGGACAGTCACCCCAAATTAGGGTCAGTTGAGAGCTATGCCTATGCTACCTACCGCCACCCTACATTTTTGCTTTTGGTCATTTAGACATGTTTGAAAGACGGCTACCATTACTATGGCAAAAATTGTAATCAGTTGCAGTGAGTTTCATGTTTGTGTCAAATTTATTTTGCAGCATAGAGTGATCTAATAGCTTGTGCATGTTGCTTAGTTAAGATACTGTAGGTATGATTTTCAGTTGCACAGATGCCTATGATCATGGTTTACCAGACATGCATCCATTGTAGATGAATATTTGCGGACAGGGTTGAAATGATAGTGGGATGATTACTGCAACACACGACATTCACTCCTATGAGATCAATAACCAGTTACTACACAATGGAGAAACTATTGCCTGACTGATCATAGGAATCAACAACCAATCATGAGCAGGACATGTCACTCTCACCATGTGCATGAAAAGCGTACCTATATAGCTTGGGCTGCTTCCATATATAATGCACGCCAATGCTCAGATGTGCTACCACATTATATAGAGCAAAAAAGTTCTGAATGAATATATAAATATAAAATATAAATATATATAAAATAAATATAAAATGTACGCAGAATTTAGAAGTAATAAAGTAACTTATGATAATTTACCCCACTAAGGTATAATAAGATGGTAGTTAAACAGGTGGTGCTTACAAGAAGAAGCGTACAAGAAAGCAAGAATGAAAGAATTAGCCCTAAAGCCCTAAAGCATAAAGCACTATTGCAAAACAACCAAAAATGTACTTCTTTCTTTATTATAACCTAACACAGCAATGGGATGTTGCATATACTGTGTTTGCACGGTCAGCTGAGCTTATATTTTTGACAAAGGAACTGGCTACTGTTCAGAGAAGTGAAACTTAAGTTATATCGTACATGTAACTTTAAATATCTGCTGTGGTGGCTCTGGACAGTCAAATACAAACCATGTCTCAAGCTACCTTTTAGAAACTGAGATTTGCATGTACTAGACAAACCATGTGAGACAAAATCAGTTATTACTGCCGTTTAGTAACTCTTTTTGAGGAAGTAGCACCATCAATCAATATCACAGTTTCGAAAGTATGTATGTTCCAGCTAATATTAATTCTGGCCGTTATTAAATTTTGCCTGCTAGAAATAACTGTTACATTATTATTGGGAAATGATTAGAATTGTCAGTAATGGTAGTGTCGCCCAATAAAATTCTCCTATTTACTTTCTCATCTATACTAAAATCAAGACAGGGAGAAGCTGACTGGCTGCTGTAGGCAACACAGAGATGGTTGTTGCAGACACTTTTATACGTTGAATGATGCTCTTCATACCCATTTAGCACTCACAGAAAAGAGAAGGATTTGTCAAGTAGAGATTTTCCATCATGTCAAAAACATATACATTTCCCAGTCAATGCAAATTGCTCAGTTTATCAAAGTGCTTGCTGTTATTGGGCTGTGTATGGGCACCATCAGTGTGTTGACAATTACCAAGCCACTGTACATGCTGTGAGAACAGTGAAAGAGTACATTAGTTCTGCCCTGTTGTACACAGGGGTTGACTGCAGTCATGTAGATGTGGAATGATGTGGAGCATGTATTAGGTGTAACTAAAAATCTGCATACAAAAAGAAACTTGATTTATAGTAAATGTATTAGGATACCCCCTAATAGGCCAGTTATACATTTTATATGGGATAGGGCAGGGAGCAATTGCTCATCTCCACTAGAATCACATGCAATTAAACCAGTTTTGCAATAGAACAGCCACAGTAGGATAAAGTTTATATATGGAAACATATGCAAGTTATCTTCTGTCAACCAATTCCAAAACTTCACTACTTTTATTGTCGGGTGACTTATTGCCATAACTGTCTACAAGCTACCTGCCGTGCAGGCCTTTCACAAATTTGGCCACAAAGACAGTTCTGACTGATCATGTTGATGATTCAATAGAAATGAATGTAGCTCTTCCAGAGACAACTTAGCAGGAAATAAGAGAAAGTGCAATTTAGTAGAGAGATCATATATCAGAAAAAGTTAAATGCCAGGCTAGTTATCTTCTTACTCACTATAGTTCAACAGTACACCAATCTCATTTAAATTCCACCTAAACCATGTTATCCCATGTGTAGTATGTATAGGGTAATATCAATGACCCATATAGTTGTTGCTCTCATAATTGTGTTTAACAAGCCTAAGTGTTAGCTAAATATTGTATGTGAATCCCCTACATTTGAGTAAGACCCTCAAGAGAATATACACAGCATACTTCTTTGTTAACATCCAGTTTGATATGGAAAACAGAATGAGGTCGATAAGGATCCTCCCATTTGAATGTGTTAGCGAAATGTGTGAGGTATAAATGCAACCAATTCTCAGACTAAATTTATCCAGGAGGGAAACCGCCTCTGCCTTTTTTTACAGATGTACCTTATCTCCTGTGGATTTTCAAGTAATTGGTGCAATTAGCTACCAGAACAATACGATTATCAATAGCTGCAGCAGTGCCATAAAAGGTATTGACTTGGTTGGAGTTCCTATCAGGAGTATAACATTTAAGCATCACCAACATAGATACCAACATACGGTACTATTTTTGGTTTTACCTAATTTTATACAATCTGATTTAACTGTAGTGTTGGAAAGGCCAACAGAACCAATATCCTGGGAAATCCATTGACTAGCTGTTGACTGTTGCTAGGCATACATAGACCAATATTTTGTTCGATATAATGAACAATCTTATATTTGTCTGCTTGCCAAACATTTGGAGACACACAAGTTTCTTAGTTTTTAAAACTTAACATTTCATCATGCTATACAGACCTCACTTCTACAGCAGTGTGAAGCCTGCCGGAGGTTCGGCTCAGCCGATCCAGATGTTGGATCGGCTGAGTCGAACTCCTTCTGCACTTCGGATCAGCCGAACATGCTGAGCATGTTCGGCTGTTTCGAAGCCACACGAAGCAAGCCGATGTACGGCTGATTTCAGCCGATATACGGCTGAAATCAGCCGTACCAGCCTGAAGTGAATAGCCGAACAGTGTTCGGCTCACTTCACTTCTGATCGGTCATTCACTCGGCTGCCCTCGGCAGCTTTGTGAATAGACCCCTTAGACTCTTGGGGGTTGATTTCCTAAAGGCAAATAGACTGTTCACTTTGCAAGGGAATTTGCACTTTACAAGGGACGTTTCCCTTAGCTTAGTGAATGAGGCGAAGCTCTGCTGACTTCCATTATCCAATCATGTGCAAGCAAAAATTCTGTTGTTTTCTTTACTTTCCTTGGATTTTGCAAAGTGAAATGTCACTGCATTCCCCAAGGTAAGGGAAACTTCCCCTGCAATGTGCAAATTCTCTTGCAAAGTGAGTGCCCTATTTGCCTTTAGAAATCAACACCTTACTGTCAAAACTTGTCCACTGAATGAATTGTTTCCACATTTTTATAAGCCTATTTTTAGCAGTGCCTTGGTACAACAGAAATGTCCCAACATTTCTAATGACTTCCATAAGGAGTGCTCAATTTGTGGGTAGTTGAAATATTTTTTGATGATCGTTGTGACCAAACTGTCAACAAATGACTGAAAAATATGACATATTACAATGACCTGAGGACCAGTCAAACTTTGACCAAAGCTCAATTCAAATTCCAAGCACAACCAACTACTAGGGTAGGAAGCCCCAGATTTTCCGTTACAAAACTTGAGAAAGTTGGGCATTATGTTCCAAATTATGTTAGCTGCAGAATAAAGTAGGTATGCCATTTTGCAGCATGACATGCCATTACATTGAAACTGTTCAGAGTAATTTGCACATTTTTGAGTTACTGTACAGTTGCCATAATCACAAAGTGCTGAAGTGGTGTATTTTTCTATAAATCTACAAGTTCATGCATTATTGCTCTATAGCCTCAGTTGTAGATTAATAGATACTCAGGATTAACATGGGTGATTAAAGATTTATAAGGATATATCAATAGAGATTTGTAGTCAATCAAATGCATGTGATTACATTGCTCTAAAGGACAGAAAGAGTTAACAGCTCCGCTATCCAAAGTGTCAGTAAATCACAGTCTAGCTGTCTTTGTGCATATTTTACACTGTCTGTGCCAGACACATTTGTTTCCTGAAACACTGATGAGATGGTAGAGGCCTGTAGTCCAAGCACTGACTCGTGGGCTGGGATGATACACTCTACCTTTTCTACCCCATGCACACTGACCGCTCTTCATTACTAGAGAAGACATTGCTCCACAGTATGAGCTGCAGGATCCTGTCATCTCACTCAGTGCCAGCCAGTCTCACTCACCAGTGCTCTCGCATTTGAATTTTACACTTACATTTCATAACATTTCCATTAAGTGAGATTTATTTGATGCCGAGATGAGATGTAGACCTTCCTTTATGCATCTTAAGCCTAACAGTTCTCAACACTTGTTAATTTTCAATCCACTATCTTTTACACCTTTTCTCTAAAGACTGCATATATGTTTACAACATACCTTTCTAACAAAGCCTTGACGTTCTCTACTTTGGTCATAATTTATACACCACGGAGAAAAAAAAAAAATTGCAAAACAGATAGTATTGCTTTTAGCAGTATCTAGGGTTTAGATTTTCAATGCCTTGAGAAAGAATCTCAATTTCATCTATGCAAGTCATAGATAGGATCTAAATGTATAACAAACAGTAGAGCAGCGACAAGAGCATCCTTGTATAGTCACGACTCTCACAATAAAGTCAGAAAATAACTCCAGTGTGCAACCAGTATTTTTTTTTAGCAATTTAAACTTAAGTGAAACCAATTTAGCACATTAGCTCAGGGAAGATGAGCTTCTCAACAGGCGCTATTACGTGTTTTAAATGACCAATTTGATTTGAAATAAAAATCCATGCAAAAAAAAATAAAAAATGAAAAAATAAAAAATCCTCCAGACATCTTTTTCAGCCACAGGTCTTCAATACATAGAATCCCTCCCAGTGGTAAAGTTATTGTATAAGGAACCAGATCTCAGCAATAGTTTACATGGACTCTATCAGAGCCAAGACAAAAGACTACACACAGACAATAGCTTGCAATGCAAATGCATCAAGAATGGGCCACAATTCTTAACCTGCCAAAAACGTTTCCCCTTTTGCAGCGTCTGCAGAAAACTACAGCCGTCTTACCAGGGGAGAAGAAAGAAGAAAAATGTCACAAAGGGAGGTTGAAATATTTCTAAAAATTAAGCAATTAACTTTTAGGCAGAATTCAGCAAGCGATCGTGATAGACTGTTCTGCATAAAAAGCAGAAGTCGTGATCCTCGATCTCAGACCCGCGGCCCGCACAAAGGAGGCAGCCCCTGCACAATGCCTGCTGTCAGCAAGTGAATTATTTTTATACAGGAATTTTTATCTCTATTGTACAAACAAGTATGTGCCTGCACTGACTTGTTAAGCAATCCACTTGTATTGAGAATAAGAAATGCTTTCTTTCTTCTTGCTTTCGCCTCCTCTACTCATCACATAGCCTTACCATCGGAAGAAAATGTAGTCTTTGAAGCTTTTGAAAGGTTTGGTAAAAAAAAAAAAAAAAAGTTGTTTTTTAAAAAGAGCAAAAAATATTTTTTTTAATATTGGGTTTTATATCCTTTTTTACAATATACTTTTTTTTTCTTTAGATTTATATAGTTAACTACGTTGGCAACATTTTCAACAGTGAAATTATTTATTTTTTGTTCCTACATCATTTCTTTTAGTTACAGCGTTTGAATGACTGATCGCAACAATGGCATAACATTTTTTAGACCGTACATACTGGCTTGTGTGAAGTTAAAATATGAGATTGCTACTTGCATGTAACAAAAACTATAGGTAAATAACGCGGCTTCTGTCATTTTTTATTAAGAGCATTGCCTGGGGTCTGTTGTTTCTATCTAGAGGTAACAAATGCAATTGTCAAAAAAGCAATGTACATATATAATATAGTTGTTGCCATTTGTGGCCTTCAAATGGGTCTTTACTAACCCATTAGGTAAAGACATCCTTTCATTTTCTAATTACTTTCTAATATACTGCAGATATTTCTAACATAAACATTACAACATTATGGAGGAAACAAAGAGGACCTGTAAGAAGTCAGTCCATGCCTTGCCTTGTGTGTGAGTGCAATAAACACTTTGAACCTTCAAAAGTTGTAAGCGGATGAATTTTTGAGAAAGATCTTTTTTCAGGAAGGTTCTCTTGAGTGGTAAGGAACTAAAGGCCGTATAAAAAGGATGAGGCATGTTAGTTTCAAACACACCTCTTCGTGCCTACACATCTGTGCAAGGGAATTTTTTGGGGGGAGTTGTTAAAACTAGACTCTGAAATTTGCTAAGGGTGAGCCAAAAGTCAGCGCATAACACAAACTGCTGTTTTACATTTTACAGCCACAGAAGCTCAATAAAATACTGTTCTATTTTGCACACTAGCATTGTGAAACTTCATTTTTTAACTTATAGACTTTGTAAAGATGCTGGTTATCTTTGAAACTGATATACACTTATGTACATTTTATAACTGAAGTTCTCCACTACATTTTTATGTATATTTTATAGACCTTTATGCTTTGTGCATACATTTACTATGGTGGCATATACAAATATACACATTCTCCGAAAGTCTCTTGTGGATATTTTCCTAGTCTAGACCAAGCCTGTGTGACTCTGTGCCTCTCGGATGGCTTTGTCCTTGTTAAAATATTCCATTTCATTGTCTAAAATGCTCTCCATAGTCTGGTTCAAACACACCATATGCAGCTTTGTGATTGACAAGCATTTGTCCAGTTAACACCCTGGAGCACCCTAGTCACAAACAGGTTCCATTATGGCCCAACGTGGATTCACAAGAGCATACGACACTGTAAAAACACTGTTAACGCTCTTTTAACTAAGCAAACTGGGAAGGGGGCGAATGTGTTCAAGTGTGTTTTATTATAAGCATGCCTCTTTCTTCTTTGTACACTCTGTTAATTTGGTCCATCTGCCAACGAAGATGTTCTGCCTGCAAAATGGGCATATTGCTAAAACTCCTTCCCATCATTAAACAAAGGAAATGAAAGTGTCTAATGAAAACACCAACCTTTCAGCATTAGAGGGTGGGAGGTAGCTGTTGTGAAACTAGACAAAAATTGCAAAAGATGGAATATTGTTGAAGCTACTCGAATAAGTCATACTAAAAACCGATGGCATTTTGTCAAGTTTTGTAACATGTTTTTAATGCTTGCAATCTTTACAAATAAAGTTTGAAACTGTTTATGCTTTACCCACTGCAAACTATAGTCATAACATCGCCAATTCAAAAAAATCAGCCTTGGACAGGAAGAAAAAGAAGGGTAACTTGCCCAGATGAAAAAGGAACCAGGCATATTGATAATTTTAACAACCCTGTCACTCGCACTGGGCTAAGGATTGTACAATTCCCCGGACTGCCTGCACATTAGAATTTCTGCCTGTAGCTGTGTACAGCTCTATTACAGAGGAAGGTGAGTGCAGCATTGACATTCTGCTGTTGCCACTGCCAGGAAATTTGCATGCACTGATATCAACTCACTGAAGGCTTGTCTTGGGTGCAGTAACTTATATTTCATACACAAATCAAAATTGTGCACTGCCACACAGCAGTAATGCAGCGTTATCCTAATGCACCTGCAACTTTTCCTATTCATGTCCAGTTCAGTGCCACTTGGGAAACCACAAATACGACTAATGCAATTCTGGTTTCTCAAACTTGGTGAACAACAAAAACCTTTCCAAACTGTGCTTTAATGTTTATTGGATATAGAAAGGCCTGATGTGTGCAGAAAGAAAGCCTGCTGATAAAACAAAACAAAAAACAACATATTATACTTGCAACTGGCCCTCGTTTTCAGTACAAGTCGCCAGAGTATGCAAGAAGAGTTGACTACGTTCCACGAAACTCTCCTTTTCTGTACTCCATCATGTTTAAAGATAATGTGTTTTTAAGTTGATATACGGTATATTATATAACAAGTATTGACACAACATTTATATAAATAATTGATTGGGGTATATTTTTCTCTTTGTACATTCAGGATAATATAGTTCATGATAGGACTTGTATATCAGATAGGCCATAGTTTTCCTAAAAGTGATTACTAAATGTTGGCAACTATGCCACATCAGCCTCAAGAGAGTCTACAAGAAGACGTGGTGGGCACTCGGGCACTCAGACACACAGGAGATTTGCATATTAGAGCTAACACAACCATCCTAATTGACATAAAGTTATTCTTGCTACTGTATGAAATCAGAAAGTCTGATCTGGTGTGTCCATAATGTTTTGCTATAATAAAATCATTTAATGCGAACATCTGACAGCAATCCAACAATAAGGTTCAATTGTGCTGATCATTACTGGAATATACAGATTTAAACACATGAACTGTCCAAATCGGAACGAAGAGTCAGTCTAAGCAAATGTATCACTAAGTTGATCCAGTCATAAACAACCATCTCCAGACCCTGAAGGGATCTGTTTGGGAGCACATAGGAAATGCATCAATGTGTGCTCAGCTACAAATAACCTAAATAGGAAAGACATGCAATAAGATCTCCAGTGAGGATAAGGGTGTATTAGGTGTGCATCTGGGCGTGAATAAAAGAGGAACAAACCCTCTATCTAATCACATAACTGCCAGCCTACCCATGGCACAAACAGAACGTCCACCAGCAGAAAGCAAATAAAGATGCTTACTGATTAGATCTCATAGTAAGTGGTGGCACACTGCCAAGCCATGTCCAGCTTGATGCTAAGCGTCTTTTATTGCAAAAAATTGGTACCCTAGCATGCAAGTGCCAACTACGTTGCTGGCGAAACGGTGCCTAATTCAATATGAAAGAAGCCATCGCTCCTGCCTTTGGAATAATCAGCTACTTCAGCGTCTCCAAAGGGCATCTCGATTTTTTTTAGGTTTCACGTAAAAAATGCACCCGTGGTTGTTGAACATAAAGATTGTCAATCACATGGCAGGGAAATCAATTTTGTTTACGTGGGGTAAATCAGAAATCCTGACTGAAGCATTGGCGTGCCTCATTGCAACTCCTTCACAAATGTTATCATTGTCTCTGCTGACAGTCCCTCCCACGGCACAGCATTGTAGCTTTAGATTAAAAGTGCTCATAGATAAATGATAATTGTAATGTGAGAGCTTAGTAATGCTTTCTACACCCATACCCTACAATTATGGACAAGCTAGGCAGCACTAATACGAAGAAAAAAAAAGAAAAAAAAAAGTTTGACTTGAAACTATCTAATTCCGTATTTAGAATTTCACACCTTAACCAAATGTCATTGAATCTCTCTATTTTCCGAATTAATAAGGAGGAGCACTTTTTTTTTTTTGTATCTCAAAGACAAACCTGCGCAGTGATGCAGCCATCATTATCATTTTGCAGTCTTTCAAATTAACTATTTATCAGCATTTTGAAGAATGCGCACACTATTACAGAGACATAATCATATACAATAGCCTAATAATAAATACGTGTGCAGTTGACCATAGCAACCAGATTGCAGCAGTCAGCATAATGAAAGATCATTTCTAACTGACTGCTGTGCGTTACCACACTTTAAATATTGCTCTTGGTCTTATTAAATAATACAGTATTGTGTTCTGATAAACACTCTATATATTCCTGTTAGTGCAACCGATGTGTTACGATAATTAACCCAATCAATGCTGGAAAAGCAGCTGCATCTCCTGCCCTCTCAAGGCGATAGTAAATCTTCCCTGTGTAGACAGCTAACATCATGTCCCCTGTTTAGAAACATCATTCCTAAGCTACAATTAGTATGTGTGTGATTTCCTATGCATTTTTCAGACATTCTATGTTATATTTACAATGCAGCAGGGCCTCTATAATGACTGCATGTTAATTAAATCAATTCAAGCCATAGATGTAGGGAGGTCTTTTTTCCTCTTTTTGAGATAAATGTAGTATTTTTGGCAGCATGCCAAAAAAACAGAAGGCTGCGTTCTATCATTTTAGAGTGTATAGATCAGAAAACAATTGTATAAGTGAAAGCTGTTTGAACTGATTTGGCGTAAAGAATATTCATGTCCGTGCATATACATCTCTAAGTGATCTTGTAAAAATGTGTTGTTTTACTCCCAGTTATAAGGAAAGTTCTGCCAATGAAGCAGCGTCCGTGTGATAACAGAGATCTGGAAAATGTGTCTTTCCTGACAACTAGTAGAAGATAATAATGCCTTGTTACTATTACAGAGGTTGTACCTGTCTGTTTAAACAAAGCCAGTAGCTGATTGCAGCTTTTGAGTTGGCACACTATGGTATTAATCTAAAGAATATAGATAAACATAACAGGTCGTGAAGGTACACCTAGCAAGATGGGCTCTAAACTACCTAACAAATGGTTGGCCATACACAGGCAGATTTCTCATCACAGCAACGGGTTGTGTGAGATTTGCCCATCCTCACTCGGAACTGGAAGCTTAAACCTATCTTTTCTCTGACTCCACTAACGTGCACATACAGGGGACACACGACGCAAGGTCTGTTCCCCTACAGAAAACGAGCTCAGAAATGCTAGTTATCTCTTTGTACTTAACCCCTCCAGTTCACAAGCAAAATCAGTTGCTCAAATCAATTGCGCCATAGTATAAGTGATCATTTATATTGTAACTACTTAACCAAGATACAGGATACAGCTATAGGTATAGTAAACAGACAGCTTGATGAACTGACTCTTCACTTGAAATACTTAATCGGATTATAGGAATTTCTATGTTTCTAAATTCCCCTGAAGCTGATTGAGTACATCTTGCACACACAGGCTGGGGTAAAATTTACTCCACTGGTATTTCAGCCCCATGGTGCTCTCCATTCCATGCCCTACACAAGTGAGGAACAACTAAAGAACCTGTCTCAAGGCCTGTAATGCCAACCCTGAAGTGAAGTGAATTTTATTTTGAATCACGAAAGAACAGCAAGTGGTCGAAAACATAACAAAGCTTATTTAATAACATATTGCAAAAGAAGAGGGTGCGGAAGCCAATGACGGCCAATAAGGTTTTAGTAGTCACGCTTAAAACTAACCCAACTTGAAACTACTTTCTGGTTGTTCCCTTTTGCTTTCTGTTCTTTTCCCATACTTACTGCCCTCTGAATTGCCTTATCGATAAAAAGTTAGACCTTATTTAAAGAAATATCTCTTTACAGACATATCTGTACATAAGGCTTGCACGACCTGTGGGTGTTACATAGTGAAGGACATACAAGATCCCGAATGCTTGGCATGCTGGCACTTTTAACTCCCTGGAGTAGGTGGAATTCTACCTAAGTGTTCATCAATGCTAGCTGAACTTGAACCCAACTTAGGCATCTAATTAAGTCGGTTTTTTTAATCATATCCCACACTGGATCTTGATGCAAAATGTTTTTGGGATTGAAGAGCAACTTATGACTTTTAGTAGGTGACCCACTAGGGTATTTTTTTAAAATAGTCATCTTAATTAAGTTGTTTTTTGGGGGGAATTGAAGTGGAACTCAATCCCAGTGATTTTGATTTTCAGTAGGTTTAGTGAGTGATTTCTAGTAAGTGACCCACTAGGGTTAATTTTACATATTCATTTTTACACACAAATAGATAAAAACAATAGAATTCCTGTAATTAAACAGAGCTTCGCATTAGAACCACCAATTTCGACGGTCTTATTAGTAGCCTTATTTAACCACATGAATCTAATTGTCTATATATCTAAACACTAGACCTGTCACAAACCCCATGTTTGTCAGTATCTGGATCTGCGGAAGGATGTATTCTGTATTTTGCACCTGATAGCACAATCCTAAAATCTATTACAACATTTAAAAGGGGCGTATTTATGAAGCAATGAATCTGACATTCACCAAACATGCAGGTGAATCTTCCTGGAGCATGTGTTTTTAATGACAGTGATTGATTCACCACCAGTTAATGTTTGGTAAAAGTCAATTTTATTGCTTTATAAATATGCCCCTTAGTGTAAAAATTACACAGAACGCCATTTACTGAATGATTACGTGTTCAGAATTTGCTTGGTAAATTATGTTTGAAATAATCCCTGAAGGAACTAGGCTATATTTTTCAATGAATCCAAATCTCTCGATTGAAACTATTAATGGAGCAAAGGCCGTAGATGCAGAAACCTTAAGAAAATTACAGTTAGGTAAAAAAAAATGTCAAGAGTTGCTATATACGTAGAAGTAATAGAAGCAAACTGACACAAACTGTAAAGACAGATCCACCCAAGACATCTATCTGGTACAGTAGCATCAAACCCAGCATATGGAATTTATCAATTGAGTGACCTGTTTGGGACAATGGCAAGGAGTCTGCTTTTAATTCCTTCTTGACAGATACTGTGTTTTGTCTTTTAAACAGAGCTCTCCAATATGTAAATACGATGTTACATCACTCTAGCGTTACTCCATATTTGGTCATTTAGAATGACTTTGGATCTCTAAAGGCTACAGATCCCTTCCACCAAGCTCTGGCTTCATTAATCATGAGCTGCTCTTTTGCTGCAGGTCCCTTCAATGAAAGACAGCAATTGGAAATGGTCACTGGAAACTTGGCCTTCAGGATAGGAAAGAAGCTTAACCCTAAACACACACACACAAAAGCAGCAAACCAGTGCTACCATTCTTTCACACAGGGATCTACGCACATTACAAGCTCTACCTGCACTCTTTTGTCACACACAACTAAAGATCTTTTTCATCCCAAATGACCTGCAGATGTTTATACTGAATGACTTACAAATACAGAACTGGTTTATTGTCCTTGTTGTAGATCGCACAAGGCTATACAGTCATACATTTCACTACAAAGATACAATTTACACGCATATTGACAGATTAATACGTCTAAAACCAAACCGGCCAATAAAACTGTATGTGTGAGGCAAAGACAACCGAATATCTGATCAGCTACAATCAGATATTGAACAGTTAGGATTGACAGTTTGGTAGCGCATCTGTCAATGTGGGGGTCATTATCAAGGCAGTGTTATAGCCTCTTGTGTTCCTTAAAGATTCTATGGAGATTTAGATACAAAGGTATATGGCCAAAGCTCAAAAAGCTGTTTCAATAACCTTGTCAGCCAGTTGGATCTGCTGGTTTAAGGCTAGCTTTATACCTGGGACCTGGCATTGGGAATGACTTTCTAAAGTCTGAATCTAGCATGATTGCACATGGATATGCTACTCTCTAGACTCGATATACACATAATTTTACCTCGAGAGGACGATTGCAAGGACAAGTTTGCCATCATCCCATCATATAAAATATGGTGATGTTTATTAAAAAAACACAAGCAGTAATAAAAAAAGTTTTAGCAAGCATACGTATAGTATAGCATAGCATAGCATAGTATAGCATAGCATAGCATAGTAAGCATAATACTGTGGTCCTGATCTGTGGTAATAATATTTGGTCCTGTCAGTTGGATCTGCTGGTTTAAGGCTAGCTTTATACCTGGGACCTGGCATTGGGAATTACTTTTTAAAGTCTGAATCTAGCAGGATTGCACATGGAGATGCTAGTCTCTAGACACGATATACACTTAATTTTATAATGAGAGGACAATTGCAAGGACAAGTTTGCTATCATCCCATCATAATAAATACAGTGATATTTTGGAAAAAATTCAAGCAGTGATAAAAAAAAGTTCCAGCAAGCACACGTATAGTATAGTATAGTATAGTAAGCATAATACTGTTATTTGGTCCAAAAGACCCACAAAACTCTAACACTCTGGTTCTTCTCATTACACAATGAGATGAACCCCAATGAATGATTCATTTCAACACAAGTCTGCCACCCAGGAAGACTGTGCTTGTCTCCCCTGCGGAACAGGAGCTGGTAGTATGTGCCAGACACTCCTGTAGCTCACAACGCCATCCATCTTGCAGAGCTGCATTAAGATGTAACTGTTTGATTTTCACACACAGTGACCTGATACTAAATACACTACCCAGTGCTCTTTCTCACACAGTGCCGGGCTGCAGAGTCAATTCACATTTCATTGTCTGTGTCTAAAAGGTTAAAACAACAGATACAAAAGAGAGGGGATCTCATAAAGAGTAATACACTTGTGACCTATTCTTGGGAATGAGGTTTGTCTGGAGTTGAAACGGCAATTGCAGGACTACAGCAGTTTTTTAATATCATTTCCGCAATGCTGAAAACTTCATCGGGTTTTGGAGTCATGTTTTAGGTTCTTAAAGAACAACAACTAAACTAATGGATTCATCGTTAATGTATTTTAAAGCTTTATGTTTTCAATACAACAACACAAAAATCAGTGCTTGGCTGATACTGAAATTTGGTTGTATAAGCCACAAAGAAAATAAAGATACATCTGTCAAAGCCACATCAGAGGTATGGGAAAGCACAGAGAGGCATTTATCATTTGGCTGAAGAGACAGGCTGCAGAGAGCGGCCTTTCCTGTCAAACCAACCTTTTGAAATTTCCAACATGCCCTTAAACTTTTCGAATAAGCATGTCTGTGCGCTTCAGCAACTGCCCTCTTTACTCTGGTCTGGCCAGTCGAAAATGGCATCTTAAAGTCAAGGTCAGGGTGTCACTATGCCATGGGGCTGTGTTTAATTACAGTCTGCATGCTGACAGCCAATATGGATCCAAGGCTAGCTGAAACATGTTTTAACCCTTGCATCACTCACTTTAGGAAAGTCTGTTTTTTTCTACTGGGTTTAAAGAATCAGGACACTTTGTAAAAGTTTAAACTTTACATTTAAATTTTGAAAGGATATGCTGCAAACTAGAAGTAGACACATGCTCATTCCATTAGGCAAATAGCAATGTGCTAAGTGCAGTAAGCCATATCAACAAATCATCTTTCATTGTTGCTGACTTCTGCCAATTACTGAAACATGAAATCTGGTTGCTATGAGTTACTTCCTATGTTATTGCCGATTTGTACTGTCCTGATTGTAACAGAACACCTTACGTCTGATACGTCTTACCAAAAAAAACTCAAGAGAGTTTCTTGCTTTAAAAAGATAAACCTTTGAAGGCATAAAATGTTTGTGCTGCCGATGAATGAGCAGTAATTATACTACATTTGTCAACTCAGAAGCACATATACATAGATGGCATTTTGAGCACTTAGTGCAGAACTATCACACAGAGAGGTCAACTGCAACTTTTTTGTAGCAAGGGTTAGTGTTTTTTCAAGGTACAAAAAGAAACATAGAGTAGCTTTTCACACGTCGGATTTACCTGCTGCATTTTCCTGTTTTGGACAAATTCCTCGAGATGACGTTGACAAACAGTCGTCATCCTCCGGAGTGACCTGGATGCCAACCTCCACAGGAATGGACGCTTTCTTCAGTTCACTTGGCGAAGGCGAGGGCGGCTTATCCACAGCCTTCTCTAAGCAAAGGCTGCCATTGCATTGTTTCCGTTTGTGCTCAATAAAAATAAGAATGTCCCCCAATGGGAAGTTCATCTGACACTGACCACAGGTAAGAAGGTCATGATCCCCTTCTCCAGTTCCCAATGTGCTGTTGTCTGGTTCGTCGTCTGTTAAAATGGCTTCGACAGGTTCGGCTGCGGTGTGGAAAACAAAAGAAAAAAATATCAGTTCTCTTGATAAAAATAAAAAGGGAAAAAAAGAATACAAGCAATGCTACTTACTATGTTCTCTACAGATATCAATGTCTATAGCAGACTGGTGGACCCAACCTAACCTGATAAAATGTCAGGGTTTCACCAGAACTTGCTCCCGTTGTTATGAGTGTGATGAGCTTATGTTATTGTTAAAGCTTGCAAATGTATGCCGCAGAAATACCTATGTAAATGATACCTGGAAAATGATTTAACCCTTGTTGTTTACAATGCCCATAGCCTAATATACTATTTGTAGCTGTCATTGGAATGAGGAAAAAAGAGGCTGACATGTTCTGTATATGAATCACAATAAAGGAAGGGGGAAATACTGACTTCAGCAAAAATCAACTGAAGGTGCATCCTTCGAATACTTCTGAGTGATCGATACAAGTGCAGCAGTTATCAATTTATTTTCAACATGGTCAGGGAAGCTCCTAAAATATATTCCAAACGTGTTTACACTCATGTTTCACCATCATGTGGAAGTCAGTTTGGTCAAGTGAATGCCACATTTCATAACAGTTGATAGGACTCTATTCCTTAAACTTGAAATACCTATTCTAGTGCTGTCAAACTTGACAGATTGTCTGCATGGACTTCCAACTCGTTTTATAAGAAGGCTAAAATAATGCCTACAAAGAAACCCTATTGACAATGTCAGAGCCCTGTCGTTCTTAGAAAGCAACTTAGTGACAATATTTCCCTTTGCAAATAAATGAAAATCCTAACCAGCCAAAAAAAAAAAAGATAGAAAAAAGTGCTCTGCAATTTGTCACATGAAGACAATGGTGACACCACAATGTCAATTAGAGCACAAAGAAAACCCATTTTGAAAATATGAGGGTGCCCAACATAACTATCAAACAGTTAATCACTCTGACCTTCTTAAGAAGACTGCCAATTTCACATTTTAATGAACTTAAAGCCACAGAGAATCAAAAAATAGAATTTAATTTGGTGGAGGACTATTGGAATAGATCTCGGTAAAGTGCAAAAATCTACTGAACTCAGGTTACATTTATTTCAGCCCCACGCAGAGTGAATATTAAAGGGGGAGATCTGGAGTAGCTCCCAGTTGAGCAACATGAAAGACGCAATCGTGATACCTTGCTAAACCTGAGCCTCAACTAGGACAAAGTCTGGCACCCCAGAAGTCTTTGCCTTTAGGACTTCAGACCTTTATATCACCCTTAACATTACAGGGGTTCCACTTGACCACAGTCATATATCTCTTTCTTGACGCCATGCTCGAGTAGGATCACTTAATTCCACGCCGTAATAAATAGATACATAATAGTAAGAAAGCACGTGAATTTTTCTGACAAGCAGAGATGAATTAATTTCACAATTAGGTAGACTATAGAGTTAAGTTAATGAATGACTCGCATGTCAGTTCAAACACTGAATCTGCTAAGTCTTGTAATGGATTAAAGTAAAATCAATAGCAGGTATAAAAATAAACTGAAATTCAATGGCATTCTGGACTGTCAAATCATCGAAGATGTAGGCATGTTAATGAGGCTCAGAATTAGTTAAAAAGACAGGAGCATAAAATAGGTAAAAGTCTACTGAGTGCTGTCACCAGCTTGATTTACAATCAAAACCAGGAAATGAAGTGGTTATTCAGAGGTAGCTGATTACTCCTCCACATTTCACCTAATTAATTTTATAGGAGGCAAAGTTCTTGAAAATAACAAGATGATCAGATGTACAGATATAAAATCCATAACCTTAACATTTCCGGCACACTCAACGTAAATTATATCTAATTAGCTGGGAATACATCCTGATAAATAAGTACAATCAACACATATATTTGGCAACTGATGTATAGAAATAATGCAGGAAAATTATTTCATTATCGAGTGTTGTCATTATTATTAAAATGAGATTCAGTGGCGTCTATGGGTGACAGCTCAGCCACACAACACACGTGTAAGAAAGGTGTATGACCATGAATCCTGCGTTGGATTTCACATGGACGCTGGACTTTGGTTGTATAACGTAAGCCTGGCAAGTCATTGGGTATTAAGGTAAAGTAATAATAGTATTCTGGGGTGTCGATTCTATTCTCTTTGGAAGAAAATACTTGCACTTTCTCATTGATCGTTGGAAGTGCAAAGCAGGGAACAGCTTAACACAATAATAATGTTATCCTGCGCCCGGACTAGTCTGGGATTTGCTAAAAATAATAAAGATCTCGGGCCGGACAGCCACTGTTTTTGATGTGAACTTTGCAAATAATAATGGCACAATGGGAGCTTGAACAGAGGGCTCTATCCCTCCCTCTTCCTCTCTCTGTCCAAACACGTGGATGAAAGGCAAACATGTCAGACAGTCAACAAGGAACCTCTCTGTTTTAGGAAAAACCTGTTTCCCTCCCCTCCCCCCTCTTACACAAGACTTCTTGCTTCCCTTCATCGGAGTTAATAGAGAACAGAACAATGTAAACTTAAAGAAAAAACAAATGTCTAGGACTCGGAATTTCAAAACTCAACTCCGAAAATAAACAGACTATTCCTTAAGTATTAAAAGCAGGATATAAAATGTTAGCTTTAGCATTTTGCTTTCCGCTTAAGCACAAAATTCATTTTAAAATTTAATGTACTGCTAAAACACCTTGTTTGGTTTCTAGGAGGCAAACATTTGCGCCTTCCAGATTTTTATATTTCTAAACCTCAAGTATTTCCTTTAAGAGGACATATACTGCATGTTAACGTATGTATATATGGTTATAAAGCAAGACTGGCAGCCAGAGTGTGAAGGAGCAATGGGTGCAGTTTGCTTCCAAGGTAGTTTAATTCATGGTCCGTATTGCCTCATTTACATAAAGCAACATAAATTGTGGATATGGACAAAGAAATGAGAAGGAGGAAAAATGTGCTTCCCATTCCCCCCCACCATGAAGAAAAACAAATTATGAAAATGTAGGAATATGTGTTGAACTGGTCAGGTTCAAGTTTGTACATGTTTCCTGATCTCTCTCTGCTCCCTAGCGGTCAGGTCTGGTATCACAAAGCGTGTCTTAAGTGAAACCTCATGTTGTCGATCAAGTCCCCCGGAGCTCCCTTGGCAATGGGGA
>NW_017306279.1:3768483-3791679 GCF_000935625.1 Nanorana parkeri | reverse complement strand
GAGGGGGGGGGGGGGTGAGCAATACCAGAAATAAACATTAAAGCAGACAACAAGAGCAAAAAATATCAGACAATGGAGAAATTATAACCCTACATTTAATTTGAGATCTATGATTAGACTTAGCTGTAGACTATGATTTGAGAATGAATCGTTAAGTCTACCTCCACGAAAGTCCCATAGGGAAAATAATACTATAGGGTCATATGTGGTTATTTGTTACATTGTAACTTTGCTGCTCTTTGCCACATTCTGTTGGTGTGTTGGAAGGTCATCTAGCCAAGGTAGATCTACTGAAGAAAGGAGACACTCGCTACTTATTTATGATGAAAAATACCTTTTACTATCTCGCTGATCAATATCTGGTAATTGGAAGAGGCTTCTTGAGCTCAGGGAGAAAGGTGAAACCTGTCAGGTGGACATATCAAAACACCTGGATGAATGAAAATGTAAACTATTCAAATATCCCCAATGCTCGCCTCTAGACATTCCAGGGCTGTTTAGAAAAATGTGGACGCCATTAAGAATACATACATGTAGATGGTTTAAGCTGGGCTGACAGAGATCACACGCATTGGTCATTTTACATTGCAAGTTTACAAGCTGCTGACAATTCACTCATTGTTTCAGAGATGAGTGAAAACTACGCGGGCTCCTTTCTGAAAAATAACATTAATAATTTCATAGAGATTGCCCTCCGCGCTTTATTATTTTTTTTTTCCCTACGTTTTGTAGATTACCACTCCACAGTCAATTTGATTCCTTCGACAGAAGATCTGCCTCTTCAGATCATTTTTTTTTTTCTCTCTCTCCCTCTCTGCTGACTTTTTTTTTTTTCTGGAGATTATTTTGCTTTTCCTGTCTCAGTTGTTGGCAAGAAGCTCTGCACACGCGGTGCTTGTAAACATTCAGACACGAGGATTTTTCCCAATCAAAATCCACTTCCACTTTTTTGAAAATCTTCCAAAAAATAGTAAAAGAGAGAGAGAGAGCGAGAGAGGGAGCGGAAGGGATTTCCTCTGCCAGCTGCAAACGAGGAGAAGTTTTGAAAGAAGAGTTTGGGAGAGATTTCTTTGAAAGGGGCTGCTGCCTGGAACATCAGATGTCCCCGTGCAGCACACACACTGTGTGCCTGCTCTCACAGGGCTCCATGGAGCAGCTCGCTACAGCAGGACAGAAGCAGCACAGGGAGCAGACACAGACCCTCAGCTCGCGTTGCCTTATGCAAACCACAAAGCGTTGATCCTTTGCTAAACCTTGCACCTAAAGGTTGCAGCATTCAAACTTCCCTGATAAAGAAGAGTTGCCTTTCAAAGCACCGTGCCTCGTTTGCTGCATTTAGGTTCATTTGACATGCACACTTGAGTTCATTGCTACGCGATCCCTGTCATATGTCCAGTGTGGATCCCTCAAAGGCGTTTTATGCACACAATCTCTCTGCTTTTCTTTCCAAAAAGAAAAAAAGTATCTGATATCTACGAACTAGAAGAAAGTGAGAGCTGTTAAGTGAAGATGAAATTACTTTTCTTTTTTTTTTTTCCCTCCCTTCCTCACCTTTGCAAGAAACATCTGTGAAGCTACGTCTGCCTGCAGGTAAAGCATGGATTAAGCAAGGTACTTACGTGAGTATTCCCGTTTGCTTAAGTGCTGGGGCTTGCCTTGCTTGCGGCGAGACATGTTGGTTGGTGGGTGGCTTGCGAGAGCTCGGTTCACATCGGGAGAGCAGGGTTAGAGAGAAGGAGACTCCAGAGAAAATATCTTCATCAAATGCCTTTGACATCCAAAATAAATTAGAAATAATACAAAGAGGGTGCGGGGAAGATGAATTGTGGGACAGCCGTCTTCCCTTTTTTTTTTTTTTTCTTTTTGGAGGGGGGTGAAAAAAAAAGAAGAGAGAGAGATAGAGAAGGAGAGAAATGAAAAAAATGGCAAAAGCCCCCCTGAGCTGCAAGTTCAAGTGCGGACGTGACGTCCCTGCAAACTTGAACGTCAGGAGCTGGATGGACAGAGACATACAAAACATGGGCAGGGCCAGGGGGAGAGAAGAGGAGGAGGGACGGCAACACCAATGGACACTCATAAGGGGCTGGACAGGAAAACCAGACCCGGGCAAGCCAATGGACAGTGATCGGAAGGAGAGGGGGTGGGAATGAGGGCACTCACAGTACAAGGGGGAGGGTGAGGAGAGATGGGGCTAGACACAAGCTGCTGCTTATTGAAAGAAGAGAAAAAAAAAAAAATAAAGAAGCACAATGTTGAGCAGGAATCTGATCCTGCTGTGGAGATAGCATAGGAGGAAAGAGATCACAGCCTCTATCACATAAACACACTCTATACGTCCAACCCTGAGAGATCCAAACAAACACTCACAGGCTGCATTCAAGGGACACGGGGGATCTGCAGAGAAGAAAGGTGACACACTAGATGATGCTGTACTAGAAAAGGCAGCCCAGGTCAATGATGAACAGGAAGGGGGGAAAAAACACACACACAACTATGCGCTACCTACAGGAGCATAAAACAAAAAGTTTTCCAGATGGGAAAATGACGGATAAATAGAAGTTAAACAAGAGGGAGGGGTTAGGAAGTTGAATTAAAAAAAAAAAAAACTTACTCAGGGAAAGGAGTGGGGAACAACACTTTAAACTGTATTATTTATCACAATCATGTTTTGTGCCTTATGTTACCTATATTGCAAAATAGAATAAGTAATGCAATACATTTAAGATTTATGTTACAGAATGTAGATTGCACTGTTATTTAAACAAATGTATACTCGCGTATATTTTTTTTAAATAGTAGATAGATAGATAGATAGATAGATAGATAGATAGATAGATAGATAGATAGATGAATGCATGACATTAGGAACATTTTCAGGCTGGAAACATTGCAGCAGAACACAAGGAGTTAAGTAGGAGGAGGAGGGGTTGTTCAGGAAGGAGAGATAGGTATGTGCAGACAATGAAGCAGGGAGGACATAAGATTCTATAGCTGGAAGGCCACAAGAAACGAGGGCATAGTTCAACTGGTTTAAGGTGACTGGTAAAGCCAGCGAGTGGTCAGACAAACAAGAGTGCTCAGAAGGAATGAATAGAAGTCCAAAGACTTGCCTTGACCAATGCAATTAAAAGAAAATCTGCAAACAGAACAAGCCATTTTAAAATAAAATGTCAAGCGCTGCTTCCTGAATTGCTCTAGCCACACATAAAACTACATATATTGCATTTTGTCCAGCAAAGTATTCTCTCATAGCTGAGTCAATTCTGAGAGTGGCAACTTATAAAACTCATGTCCCTGGTGTTCATCCAGAAAAAAAAAAAAGTTGTATGGAAAAAGCGTGCTCATTAATTATATGCTAATTATTAATAAAATAGGGTGTATTATGTCCCGTTAGGTCAACAAAACCTCAATGGTCCCTTTAAGCAAATACATTTAAAGAACAAAGCAAATTAGCTGAAATTTCCATACACTTGCAACTTTCTAATGGTTGATAATAAATATTAGGAGGATATTAGTAGTGTAAATGAGTGTCTTAGTTCTATGTCAAAGCCATTCCATGTTTGTGAATCGTAGAGGTACTCTAAGATAAGGAAAATAATGTAAAGTAAACCGGAGCTGTGTTTCTGCTGACAGGACTTTGTCTTGGGGGCACAGACGGCTTTGAAGAAGCTTATTAAGGAATGTGCAGAAAAGCTGTTGGAAATAAGACACTGCCTGAATCCTACACACAAGTTGCTGCTGGCAGAGAGCCTTGTATATTAGAGGCGATGTAGTTCCAGCAGTAGCACCCCCTAGGATCTGAAGTTTATTCTCAAACAGTGAACTTCCTAGCACAAACTACAGGGGGAAAAAAATCTCAGCCAGGTTCCGAAAGTCCTTCCAATCTTATAAGCAAGAGGCAAAGTAGCAGATCCAGTAGGTGGGACTGAGCTGGTTCTTGCATGGATCGATTAATTGTGTCAAAAATGTCATCCACAACTTTGAGATTGGCTAAACAATCATTTCAAATCAACATCTGCTACTTCCTTTTGTTGGCATATATTTTTAGCAAGATGCAGAAATGCAGATGGCAGGCAACAAACAGGACTTCTCATAGCTGCTTTCCACTCAGTGCTGGGTGCTAGGATTATTCAAAGGTGTGCGTTATAAATAAACGTATATGGTGGGAAAAGATAATGTGTTAAGTTCTTTAAATCAGCATAATGCTGATGCATCATTTCTGACTCTGCATTATTTATTGTCATTTGCATTAGTACATGTAAAAAAGGATGGGGGGGGGGTGTTTACATTGACCGATTGGGAGGAGTTTGGAGGTATGGCTTCATGTCATACATTGTGCATATATCTCTTAGCTTACCTCACAATGATAACATATATTCATTAAGAAATCCCACCGAAAGTGTGCATAGCAGCAACTGAGGTTGTTCAATGGGTTCATTTGAATTCTTCACTTTCAGGGCTGGAAATGATCGCACTCGTTGTGATGGAATTTTCCAGGAGAGGTCATTAAAACCCATTTATTCATTTGATTATTATTGCTGTTATTCCTATACAGCTTTTATGAAGTGGCAGCAATTTGCAATGTGCCATACGATCTCCAAAAGGTTTACTGGTACCATGGAGATGAACCAAGGCAAAAGTAAACAACGCCCAGCTTGTAGGAGCTTACAGTCTAAAAAGTGAAATTTTTTACCTTTTCTTGGCAGTGAAAGTAAATATACTGGTTTACCTCTCTCACCGTAAAACCTGATGGCAGATAATAAATTATGTTTAAAAACTCAGAAATATACTACAGAAAAAGACAATCCTACGCCTACTAATGAATGAAAGGCCTCTGGGAAAAATATACAGCACAATATATACTCATGGATGTCTTACACTAGTACAAAATGTACATCCACTGCTTATGATTGAACCAAAAACATCATATTTGTAGAAATGTCTTTTTAGGCCAATAATTGTTTTAGAAATGTCAGACTTTACCCCCTAATTTTAATTTACTTTCATTTTCCACATATACACCATCTGTTTTTTTGTCTTGTATTAGCCACACTGCAAACGTCAGCACAATATCACGAAAATTTGCAATGTCCGGAAAAAAAATCCAGTTAGAAGTGTTATTCAAATTGGTATTTCCTATAGAGAATTGTGTAACCGTTAGCCGTCTAGATTGCTCAGAACACATTTGGAGAAAATACAGTGTTAAAAAAAATTCACTTACCGAAGTAATATATGCATTGAGGGGCTAATTTTGCTCCGCACACAGGTATATTGATAGATGACACAGAGAGGAAATGTATGCATTGTTCTAATGCTCCGACCACACAGAGGAGCTTCTGTAATGAAAACCAATTAATTATATAAGTTTAAAAATGCGAGGGGAGGTTATGGAGAAAAATCCTTCAGTGGTTATTTTCAATCAATAAATTGCATTGTTATATTGATTTTCTTGAACAAAATTCACAATAAATTCAAGAGCACTTAGTTACAGTGGATTTATTTATTATTATGCAGCCGTTAGACCAAAGAGGTGACTTCCCAACCACAGTTCGAGTGCACACACAGAAGTCAGCTGTGCCTACACCACCCTCTATAAGCTCAGAGCTACTTACTCTCCTTTCTCTACAATTACACCGTAATGTCGGGAACACACAGCTTGCAGAATATCTCAGATTTAAGTTTTGAAACATGAAAATGTATCTGGCTATTAGTAGGACTTGTCTAGAGTCTAAACGACCATCAAGCCTTAAGCTGGCCATACACCTTACAATTATCGTTCGATTTCTTTCATCACGTCATCGAACGGTCATTTGATTTCCGCACGACTGCTCCATCATGCACAGACCAATGTGGATTTCAATTATCGCTCGTTAGCAATACTAACTGACCAAATTTCGTCAATCGTCAGAACGGATCTTCGTTTGCACATGTGCAGTGTTCATGTTGCGATTTTTTTCGGACGAAAACACCACTAATTCTAACAAAAGTTTTCTAGGCTGCCTGATTGACCAGTTGTACAGTAATTGTGATCGTTCACCTCCCATCAACTGGCCGACTATGGTACGCAAACCCAATCTCGATAGTTTTTCGAACGATAATGGCAAGGTGTATGGGAACCTTTAGGCTGGGTGCCCATGGGCCATTTTTGTTAGCACGACCGTGCCTTTAAAATCACCTGGGAGTGATGGCTAGTGATCACATAGAGGTTGAATTACCACTAGCACTGCCCCTAGCACCCCTAGCACTACCCCTAGTGAACAGGAAATAGGCTGCTCACTTTGCAAGTGAAGTTTCCCTTACCCTGGTGAATGTTGTGAACATTCACTTTGCAAAGAAAACCCAATCACATGCAAGAGAAATGAAAAAACAGCATTTTTGCTTGCACATGATTGGATGATGGAAGTTAGCAGAGCTTCACCTAATTCACTAAGCTTAGGAAAAATTCCATTACAAAGTGAACAGTGTATTTGCCTTTAGTAAATCCACCCCATAGAGTTGGCTGCAGTAGCAATTAATCGCACAAATTTAGAGCATTGTGCGATCATTAGTGATTAATCTCTACTACATGCTACACCACATTGTTCCCTAGGTGTAGCGAACGATTGCTAATCACTAGTGATTAATTGCAGGCAATTCTGGTAGCACGATCACACGAACATAAAAAAATTACCCATGTGCATCCACCCTAAAACTTGAAAATGTAAAAATAATTTGCACGCCTGTATATAAAAAGGCTCAATAGTTTAGATTATTATATTATGGCAAGGGCTTGTTCACACCACCTCCAGACCAGATCTGGATGCATTTCTGCAAAGACGTATGCACGTCTTCAATTAGTTTTTCATGCATTTTTGATGTGCTGCATTTTTTTTTCTTAATTGGTTTTGATTGGGTTTTAAGCATGTTCCAGTGTGTTCTGGGGCATTTACATGCATTTTTGGTGCATTCCAGAGAAAAAAAATGCAGCATGCTGGACTTTTTTAAAAAGCTATGGAACTGAACGGTGTGAAATAGCCTCATTTTTACCATTGGAGTTCATGGGTGTGCATTTTTGGTCCAGTTAAAAAAAAAGGTTCTGGTCTGGATCTGGCCTGGTATGTATATTTCATAGTTCAGCCTGCTTAAAGTAAAATTCAATTGGTTGTTAATGGCTACTGCACTTTACACTACCTTATATGATCCTTGCGAATTTTACCTTTTCTGTGTAGCTGAGTAACGTTAATTTTTAAACATTATAAGCCATCTGAGGCTAAGAAAAGGCTGACCGCTATATCTTTCCATGAGATTACTGGACAGGAAGTCAGCTGTGCACAGACGAATATCTCTCCCCACGATCACCCAATTTATCTCACAAATCTTCCTTTCTGATAAGCTCCCAGAACTTTTTCAGAAATATCTTTAAATGTCATCCATAAAGCATCATGTATTTCCTGTAATTGTGATATGCACATGCACTGATACATTTGGTAGGACCTCTAGTATTCTATATGCCGTTTTCTCCAAAAATCTCTATAAATCACAGTCGTTATACTATGCACACTTTTTTTTTCTCTCTCTTTTTCAGGCTGCAGTAAATAAAGGGAATGTTAAAATAATTTCTTGCGAGTCAGTTTTATTGTGTTTTGCAGTGGGATGCCTGCAGGGATTTTATATCTGTCTCATAATTACGGACAGTGGGGCTTTATTCAATGGTCCTGGGGTGGCGTGTACGCAATTGCTGTCTGAAAACCCAGCGCTCGTGTTGTTGCTTATTATATCCTTTCTATGTTACTTTGGCTTTATGATTGTTTTTAAAGGAGAACCACCGTGAGGATTAAAATCATTGATAAACTCGCCCAGGGATTAATTTGCTTTCCACAATTTGGAGCCGTGTCTTACCATTTATTTGCAATGCAATAACGATCTTCATTTGCCTACAGAATTATAACCAAATTTGGAAATGTACACTGGAAGATTTAACAGGCATGATTTGGAACACTAGGTGCAAACATAATGGGAAATATATCAGCAACTGGGGAAAAACTTTGTAAACTTTGTTGTTCATTTGCACATTTTAATAAGTACAAATAGGACAAGCCACAGCATTTGCAAAGTAGTTGGTTATGTATATATAAACCCAAGTACTAAAGGAGCCCATAAAGGCATTAACAGGTTAATGTAGTTTCAAAATTCTAAAATCTGCAGCTTTTGCTAAAATTATAGCTGGTGGTTCTCCTATGAAGGTCCTTGTTCAGGCACTTCCTGTTATACGGTGACAACACTCTGTCCCTGTCTCCCAGTTGTGCTCCTGCATGGTCACCCTGTCACATAGGCTTCTGATAGAGGCTACAAGTGTCCTGCATTGTCACCCTGTCACACAGGCTTCTGATAGAGACTACAAGTGTCCTGCATGGTCACCCTGTCACACAGGCTTCTGATAGAGACTACAAGTGTCCTGCATTGTCACCCTGTCACACAGGCTTCTAATAGGGACTACAAGCGTCCTGCATGGTCACCCTGTCACATAGGCTTCTGATAGGGACTACAAGTGTTCTGTATTGTCACACAGGCTTCTGATAGGGACTACAAGTGGCCTTTTTAACACACACTAGGTAGGCGTGGTCCACTGGTGTCACCAATAGGAAACCCCTCTGAGAAATGCCACGTGGCCATCACTGGAGTGTACATAGACAGAAAGTGGTTGCAAAAAGTCTGCGGAGAATCAGCTGCAGCCAGAGGCCTAATTACATTTTGGCCATTATTTATGCTATATGGCGGTTTAGCAAACTACACCTCATCCAGTTAGGGTTGACATCTACTTTAAGAAGGCAAAGACACATTTTTGAATTTGTACTGGATTTGCAAGTATGGGTTTCTTTTGCTGAGAGTGCACCTGAACTGAAGGGTACAAACGGTACCAATTTTAAATGGGAGGTCACAAATTGCTTCAAACTACATTGTGGGTAATGGCTAGCTTGTATCTAAAATCAGCAGCAGACATCATATCTTGCTACATGTCCAAAATAATATTTTTTCTCCAACGGCACACATATAAATAAGTAGATTTACAGGTTTCCACTTTATATTTGCCTAATTTTGTGATACATCTAATGTTCTCCTTAAATAGATGTTCCCAAGATATATAACATAGCTCTGAGTTTATCAGGAAAAATGTTCTACAAGAGAAGACATAGATACTGGTGTGGTTAAGAACTCTCTTGTATAACGTCTACTAGATCTATATCCTAATACGCTGCAAGAGTGTAAATCATAGAGGATTTCTTAGCTCTTTCAGTAGTTTTCTGTATGAAGTATGAGCAGCGTGGCCTCCAGACGTAACCTTTTAGAAAAAAAAGACAGTGCTTTTATTTTATGGTGTAAAGTGCTTTTAGCTCCAGGGCTCAGGACGTGAACGTGGTCAGCAAATAGCTCCTCAATCTGAGCTTGATGTAGTTGCATCATGTGCTCCGGAGCAGCCTCTTGGAATCAGGAGGCAAAGGGGTTAATGGTTTATTTCAATGGAAAATGGCAAGATCACAACAAAAATCTCCTCACATGACTTTCAAGGCTGACACCTTTCATTATTTACTTAAGGATCAATCTATCTTTATTTGCAGGACGATACGGATGTCTCATCTTCTTATCTGTCAACTTGTAAAGAGAAGCAGTCTTTTCTCAAGGGTGTACACTATATAGCCAAATATGTGTGGACTCCTGACCATAACACCCGTATAAGCTCTTTAGACATCACCTTTCACCGGTATTCCTTGTAGGCACTCTACAGCTGATCTTTCCCCCATTACTGGTTTACCATGTCTTGTACTGTACCATGTCTATCAATGGAGGTGGCCATCTTGGTAGAGCAAGGAGCAAGGCTTTGCTTCCTAATGTCAAAGCTGCCTCCTGATAACTGATGGAAGAATAATGAAGCAGTAGCAGGAGAGGTTCAAAAAGCACAGATCTCCACAATGATTGAAGTAGAGGCAGGAACATGTTTGTCTGTAGACTGTAGGTCCTCAGGTACAGACTTCTGTCCAGGAAGGAGATCAGTGAGTAACACAGTATGGTGGAGTCATGAACACTGACCTGAACTGAGGCAAGTGAGGCCTGCAGTTCTTTGGATGTTGTTGTGGGGTCTTTTGAGTTACTTCAGCAGTGGCCACCCAATGACCAAAGAGGACTTCTGAGAACCAGCGGCGGAGATGGCGGCAGTGGGGGACAGAGCTGAGGACGGAAGATCGACAGCACTGGAGAAGGGCACACTTAAGTATGTATGCTCTAAGGTGCACATATGCTTTGCATATGTGCACATGAGGGCTATCAAAAACAGTGGTGTTTGGTCCATGTAAACTGTGC
Organism: Nanorana parkeri; assembly: GCF_000935625.1. NCBI lineage: Eukaryota > Metazoa > Chordata > Amphibia > Anura > Dicroglossidae > Nanorana > Nanorana parkeri. Next base: position 3,781,344 of record NW_017306279.1, on the reverse strand, counting down.
TTTTTGGGGAAGGAAGGAGTGCATTGAAGATTGCAGAAGCAAGCAGATTATGAAGCTACCACTCTGCTTTTATACCTGAGGATTGATTGTTCAAGGCAGCAATAGCATTTGGGAAATATATAAGATAAGCGAGCTGTATTTAGGCATCATGCTACTCTCTGTTCACCTAGATGAAGGTTCCTTTTTTATCCAAGCTCCACCCGTGTGTCGTGCAATTATTTTTGAAGCCATTGATGCTAGAATATGCTGTTGGAGGAACCATGCTGTCTGCTTTATATTCACTCACAGGTTCTTTTTTAACTATACAGACCAACAACCAAGACAAAGGAGAAATTGTTCCTTCTTTGCTGAGCTATAGTGAGTCTTTTGATGCCTCTATCATCCCTTGGACCCCATCATGACAAGTTAATATGGTCATTTTACACAAATGTCCAATGGCGAGTGTAGAATGAAGGGAAAGGTTTGGTGCTGCTCCCTTTATCCTGCTGCCCTAGGCACTGGCCCAGGACTTCCATTATGGTAATCCCAGCCACGAGAATACAGTGTGCGGAATTTTGCTAAAATTGGAGCAGACAGAAACTGGATCAGCTGTGCGCGGTAACCAATTAGCTTCTAGCTTCAGCTTATCCAGTTAAGCTTTGAAATGAACGGTAGAAGCTGATTGGTTACCGTGCACAACTGCTCCAGATTTTGTCTGCTCCAGTTTTAGTAAATTCCCCTCAATGTGTATATAATAACGGGCATTTTTACGAACTTATTTGTAGTGCATATCGGTTTGTGGCAGAATACTTTTAAAGTAATAAGTCACCATTGAGCATCTGTATATTCTGAATCTACACTGTTAAATTGATATTACAGTGCAGTCTTACTTCATGTTCACACTAGTGTGTGATTTGTCCTGCGTTTGCATTCACGCTCCACTGCATGACAATGGAAATCACATTATTCTTTTGGTGCCCATTTACATCAATGCAACATGGCACAGTGCGATTTTTTGAAAGGTGCTGATGCTTCTTTTTGTGCTAAACAACGCATTTTTGACCCCCATAGACTTTAATGGGAGCGCTTGAAAGACACATGTACATGTGTGTTTGTTCCTAGAGTCTCCTCAAAGGACGATGTCACAGCAGATATTGCTTGTCATTAGCCAAAGATTACCGGATACATGAATGTGCATCAAAAACTGATTAATCATACACCAAAAGTATGCATAAACCTGCTATTAAAATATGTCATTGTGCAGCAGCACTAGTGTGAACCTATGCTTAGGGATTACTTTGTGTTTTATTAATTTCTTGTATTCTCTCACTTTCAAAGAAGACTGTCAAGTTGCAAGTGCTGATACCAGCTGATACCAGCAAATGAACAGGAATCACCAGCACTCAGTGAAAAATATTCAAACTATAAAGTCCATTTTATCGGACAAATCATCATACATGTTGCAATAATTATAACCAACGTTTCGGGGCCACGCAGGGACATCAGGGCAACAATGTAACAAGTATTGGACTTCTAGTGCTGATAACAGACACTTAAAAACTGCCATACAATAAAGGATCTGTAAGGACTACATGGAAGTGCAATAAAAGTTTTGATTAGGGCTGGTAATGATTCAAATTTTCGTGTTCGATTAATCAAATTTTTTTCCAATCGATTAGTTAGCTGACGGAGCCACTTGGGGAAGGCGGGAGGAGTCCGGTGACGTCGATGTCCGTGACGTCATCGGATCGCCGATGGGACTCCTGGAAGCCAGCGGAGAGGTGAGTGTTTCCATTAGCGATCAAAATAATTTTAATCGATCAAAAAGTTTAACGATTAATCGATAAATTAATATTTAATTTCCACAGCCCTACTTTTGTTAACTGATAACTTTACCCTCCTCCAGCAGCCTGGACAGAGCGTCAGTTATGAGCCCTGAGCTCAGGCAAGACACAGGTCAGCTTCTATGTGGGTCTTACAGCCTGACAATGATCTGACATTATTGCATTGACATTGAGAGAATGCAAGTGAATAACAGCACATGTATCTATGCTTAAGGGAAAAGGCTACATTTTTATGATACACAGTGCTTCAGTAAACTAAATGTAATAGAGGTAAGATGTACTTTAAACAAGACTTCAGCTTAGGACTATTGCTATCTATTTTGGCAGCATAATATAACAGTATTTCCTCAGATGGTTTACCAATGATGCCTATACACTAAAGCTTTGACTCCCCTACTCTCTGAAAGACACATACCTTTTTGCAGCTCTCCAAAAGTACTGACACATGGTTACATTTAGGGGTTATTCAAGAAGGAGCTGAAGGATCCAGCCGTAGCTACAGCTGATCATTTGGCTTTCTTTGGCCCGCCGGAGCCCTTCGGTTCAGTCGAACCGAAGGGCTGCTGTACGGGCTATTCACAATAGCCTGTACAGCAGCCGAAGGCGGACGACCGGCTCAGCCGAGCCGAAGGCATATGCTTCGGCTCGACTGAGCCGAACTGACAGCCGAAGTGGGGCAAACGGCCTGCCGAAGACTGGCTTTTCGCCCTGCAAATGACAGCTAGGTGGAGCCAGCTGTGAGCTCCGCCCAGTTGTAATGACAGATCAGCGTCCCCAAATGACGCTGAACTGTCATTAAACAATAACAATGGGCGGAGCTGGCAGTGACATCACGGCCGGCTCCGCTCCAGTTGTTATTCATTGGCCTGGACATGCTAGAAGACTCTAGCAGGTGCCGGCCAATAGGAAACAGTTGGGCGGAGCTAGCTGTCACTGCTAGCTCCGCTCAATTGTTTGGTTTTTTTCCTCAGATCACCATATTACCTACTGAAGGTAGGTACAGTGACAATGTTCAAAGTTTATCTAATCACATCAGCAAATCAAGTTTTAGCTTATAGAAGTAAAATTAAAGAACGGAATCTGATTGGTTGCTTTGGGTTACCACATACTGCAGTCGCTGCAAACTCATCGGTTTACTAAAGAATATGCGTATTCAGTGTTGTGTCAATGCGTCCACAGACCAAGCTTAACAACCAAAGTGTACTATAACAGTATTTATAAAGCACATGCGATGCTCATGGAAATGCGCACAACAAACTACATACAACTAATTCACAAATGTGGCTTCCTAAGCAGCACACATTGCAGCATCTGAACATACACCAGCTAAGTGGCGGCGTACCTGGAATCAGAATGGGATTTTCTTGAATGCTTGGGGGGCTATCTGACATCTGTTAGCTATTTTGCATTTGCTTTTCATCATGAAGTGTGCACTGATACCACTAAAGGTGCCTGTAAAAAAATACTGAAAATAAAGAAGACATGGAATGCTTTTGTAATCAAGTGTGTGTACATATAAGTACACTTTAGCCACGACAAGTGCGTATACCTATGTTTCATACCCTGTTGCTTCTGAATGCATATAATTTAAAATAAATACCTGTATTAACTTGCACTGATAGGATGGTGTACAGGTTTTTGAAGATGCCCCATTGTTTTGTACGTGTACCTTTCATGGTTTACTGAGCAATTGTGGTTCTTGTCATTATATAGTTTGTGTTTTTTAAGTGGACCCCGCATAAAAATCACTGCCTCATAGTATTGCAAAACGTACCTGTAGAGAAAAAGTGACATTATATAAAACCCCGCACTGCAAGGGCTAACTGCTTGTTTTGGTCTAGGGATGCAAATAAAGAAAATATACTCAACTGATCCTTGGCCCTTTCTGCTAGACTGGTACCTGCAGCCTCTTCTCTACCGGGCTCCAGCGGTCTAAGCCCCATTGACATCATAACATCTATGCAAAGTCCATTCACTTGCATTAGACGTGAGAATGCTGATGGACATTTCGCAGGCGGAGTGAAGGAGGATTGAGGTGAGTGGTCACTGCTGCAGGATGGAGGTTCCCTAGACCAAAATGAGCAGTTAAGCCTTGCAGTGTGGGGGAAGCTCCACTACAAGGGTTAAAAAATGTCAGAATCCTGGACAGGGCCGGATTTCCCACAAGGCCAAACAAGGCCCGGCCTCGGGGCAGAAGGGAGTACAGGGGCAGCAGGGATGTGGAACTCCTATCTCCCGACGCCCGGGACATGCAGTTCCGGGCGGCCGGCGGGTAGTTGTTTTCTACATTTAGCCCTGCTTTGGGCAAGCAGAGCTAAATGTACATCAGGGAAGCCACGATGTCGCAGAGGTCACTTGTTTGCAGCCTGCAGGTCTGTCATTCTCCATGAGGGGTTTTGGTGGGTAGGGGGTCGCATTGAAGGACCCGGCCTTGGGGCAGCAGGGAGAGTAAATCCGGCCCTGATCCTGGAGATCTGCTTTAACCCTCAACTTCCACTTTCCTGGACGTGACATCACTATCCTTCTGGAGAGATTCATGGGGAATGATGAGTTCCCCAAAATCGCGTGAAAAGACAGTGCAGTGCTAAAGTATTTTCTCGTGCGATTTTGGGTACTTTCTAGTGACAATAGAGCAATATAGGGACAGAGCACTATCTCCCACAACAGGAAGTGCCTAAACCAGGATCTTCAAGGCAGGTACTATTTTTAAGAAAGCTGTATATTTACCAATATTGAAAATACGTTTTGAAATTACAGTAACATGTGAAAGATTATAAAGGATTGCAGTGATTGAGTTTACCTGTAGTGTAAGAGATCACGTTGTCCGGGCGCATTAAGGTCCACTAATGTGAAACTGCAATTTCTCCCTGCTCTTTTCTTGCATTTCCTTTTAGTAAATCAGGCCCTTTGCATAGTGATGTCTTTTCAAAAGACAAATAAAAAACTCAGATACATCCATCCTCTCAGTCACATGACTAGGGGCTTAAAGGCTAAGGGGTCTATTCACTAAGCTGCAGAAGGATCTAGCCGTAGCTTCGGCTGATCCTTCGGCTAGCTTCGGCCCCAGGACCCCTTCGGTTCAGTAGAACCGAAGGGCTGTTGTACGGGCTATTCACTATATTGCACCCGCCCACCGCTGATGTCACTCAGCAGAGGGGACCTGAAGTTCTCCATCAGTTACCCTCTAGTGATTGACAGCAGCAGAGGGTGGGTGCAACAGCTAGTTTGCTATTGGCTATTGCAAAGTGAAATAGCCAATAGGAATCTAGCTATGCATTCCTATAGTGATTTTTTTATTTTATTCTGAAGGCAGCTGAACCGCCCGGCCAATAGAAAACAGTTGGGCGGAGCTGGCTGTCACTGCTAGCTCCGCCTAATCGTTTTCTATTTCATTTGTTACTACTTTTTAAACTGTTTTTCTATTCTGCTTGGTACCACAGAGGTACCGAGCAGAACAGCCAAGCCGAATGCATTTGGCTATTCACTGACTGCTGTTTGGCATCTATGAGAATAGGCCGAACAGCAGTGAGTAGCCTGCCGGAGGTTCGGCTTAGCCAATCCAGATGTTGGATCGGCTGAGTCGAACTCCTTCTGCACTTCATGCTGAGCATGTTCGGACGACCCGAAGCCAGCCGAGGCCACCCGATGTACGGCTCATTTCATCAGCCGTACCAGCCTGAAGTGAATAGCCAAACAGCATTCGGCTCACTTCGCTTCGGGTCGGTTAGTCACTCGGCTGCCTACGGCAGCTTAGTGAATAGACCGCTAAGTCTACTTTTCTATGTTTTATATTACTCCCATTCAGGGCATAATATGAAACATGGTTCAATCTCAAACCTTTACCCTCACCCCGCGGGGTTCTTCTCCCCAACGGCTCGTGTTCATTTTTGATCTGTGAATGAAGAAACTACAACTCCCTTCAGCCACCGCCGCACAGGGATGTCACCTCACTTGTAGTCCATTCATTCTGTCAATGTTACTGAATGTTCATACCGAGGTGAGGACGTGGACGAGAGGAGCCAGAGCATTGTACCCGCGATCCACTGATCACAGCTGCAGTCAGTGGCAGAACAATCACGATAGCGACCCAGGCGGCCACTATGGGGCACCGGGGCACAGGGAGGCCCGGCCAGGACATCCCCTGATGTCGTGTGGGCCGCCTGGATCGCTATGTCATGTCAGGCTGCTGGCTTTCCCTGGCGGGTGTGAGGAGGAACGTGTCGCTGTTAGATCACTGACAACCTGTCAGTGATCTGTGCAGCGGCACGTTGCTCCTCACAGCCGCTGGTGAGTCAGTGACAGCCAGCAGCTGTGGACGAGGAGGCTGGACCCGGCATCGGCAGTGAACGAGTAGGCGGGGCCCGGTGATGGAGGAGGTGGGGCCCAGTGATGGAGGAGGTTGGGCCCAGTGACGGAGGAGGAGCAGGCAGAGAGCGATCTGTGCTGACAGGTAAGAGTGTTTGACCAGCCCGCCTGAGACCCTGCAGAGCCCACCATAGAGACTCTGTGGTGGGTTCTGCAGGGTCATTTTCACGTGGGTTGTTTGGGATATCAGGTGGGCTTAACTAGAAATCACAGGGCCCCATAAAAAATGTTGCTATGGGGCCATGTGATTTCTAGTTATGCCCCTGGCTGCAATGCTTTACTGGCACGAATGCAAATAACTAACAAATGCACATTTTCTCTTTTATGATTGTGTGTGCATTTATTATTTTTTTCTAAAAGGTAGAATGTCCCTCTAACTTTCCATAGGGTTGATGATCTCTGTGTTATGCTCTGTATACAATCTCTTCTTATTGGTTTAAGCCTTTTACTCTTCTCTGGAATGGATTTTATTTATCTGTTTACACATGCACAAGGAGGGATTTGGATTTTTTCTTGCTACCTTCCCTGACGGCCAGACAATCATAATGAACTGCAGGAGGTGCCATAAATATGCAAATAGCACAGAAATTACTAGCTTTACCGATTTCCACCTTTGAGTGTTAGAGAACTCATCCGTTCAAGTGTCGCTTTCGTTAAGAGATAAAGACCTTTATTTAATAAGGAAGAGGAATGTACGAAAGGCATTAACCAATCTGAAATCATCTTTTATTGTTCTGTGGGTTCTAAACGGCTGAAGCCGGCTGCTAGCGGTAAGTCTAACCATACATGGCCTCATAAAAGCAAGCAATATGACTGGCATGAGAACTGCTTGCAATAATCAGAATATACAGAAGTGCAATGTCTTTCCAGTCATGGAAACGATCACTATTGCACAACATGTTGCAAACTCTTTTGGTTCCCTTTGCTATAGAGAAAAGAAAGGGAACCTTCTAGTTCTAACCACACTATTCATCAGCTGAATCTGAAAGAAGGTTGCAAGACTTGGCAGAAGCATGAGCGTCATTTGAAGATGGTCTTACTGCCCATCGTCCTCAGTGTGACATCTGCCTATCTGTGGCCACTCCAAATGTCATTAAGAACAGGGTTGTCTGTACACTATATGCCGCCTGAGGCAGGGGGGGAGGGGGGGATGGTTGTAGCCATGTCAGTGAGCTGGGCAGAGCCGCTGACGCATGGCTCAACTTTGCCCCCCGGAAATGACAATTTACTCGTAGCACCTCCCCCCGCCTGGGACTGCCACCCCAAACCCCCCACCCTGGCTCAGGACAGAGCGTCATAGGTCACAGAGCTCTTAGCAACCTGGTGCACTGTGGCCGACCCATTGTTGCCCCCACCCCCGCACACCTGCTGCCCCCCCAATGAGAAGCTGCCTCAGACTGCCTCATCATAGGGAGGGCCCTGATTAAGAACTCCAAGATCATCTCTCTCTTTACCCCAAACCTCCCTTTTTTCAGGTACAGCATTAAAGGCCCCATAGAAATCTCGAAAAAAAGTGTTTGGTACCCTGGAGCTCCGATATACCATGTATATCCCTTTGTATTAATTGAAATAGGTCATCTAGGTCAAGTAACAGGAGTTAATGATGGTGTGGCCACTAAAGGGTGTGGCCACGGAGGGGTGTGGTCACTGAGGGGCGCTGTAAAGCTTTCTCGCCCCGGGGGCGCCTAAAGGCCTAAGGCCGGCCCTGAATATGAGATTTTGTAACAAATAAAGTTTATATTTTTACAAGAAAAAGGTCTCGGTCTGTTTAGTAACCATCTCTCAACAGTGTCCTCTCCTTTGAGAACACTGTTACTATTTTTTTTTTTGTGCCCATAGAAATCTCCTCTGGCCAGAACATGAATTAAATCCCTGTGACCTAACTGCATTTTTCCTACTTTTCAGTGATCTCCAGTCACTGAGAAGAAGGTTCCAGGAACCTAAACATTTAGGGGGTGTTGACAGACCAGAGTGATCCATAGATTGGTCCGGATGAAATTATAAATTAGGGTAAGGGGAAAGATTACTTTTGCACTTTTATTTTTTTACTGGAGTTCAGCTTTACATTTAAACTCAATCAGGGCCGTCCATTGAATGAGGCAGCCTGAGTCTGTTGCATCGGGCAGCATCTCCGAGTCACATTGGGGGCCGTCAGGCAGAGCGGCATGTTTGTTGCATACTGCCCGTTCTGCTGCACAATGCTTGCAGTGTGCCTGCCACCCCCTTCCTAGCCAGAGCTTCCCAGGTTGCTAAGAGCCTGTTGGGGAGATGTATAAGGGCCATACACATCTCCCCTGGCTCTTAGCAATCTGGGACGCTCTGGCCAGCATACCACCCAGCTCCTGGTAACCAGTGACATGGGTAGATGCAAAGCCTGTAGAGGGTGATGTCACTCTCGTGTCTGGCGATGCTGTCTCCTCTACCTAGAGATAGTCTTGGGGCACCACTGAACCCAATCAATAAATTATTATATAAACTTTAAATTTTTTATGTAATTTCAAAGGTTATTCTTAATATTTTCAAATCTACAGCAAAAATAACAATAACATGAGGACAGATGCGGCCGCTGTCAGCCTGTAATGAACTTGAATGGGCACAGCAGCCGCATCTGTACAGACACACCTGGGTTTCTTGCTGCAAAAATTTGCCGGTTCTTGCCGCAGGGATACACAGCCACCCAGTGCAGAAGACTCAGGAGAGAAGAGTTTCTTACTTCTATTATTTTGGCAATGTTCTCTTTGCCTCCTGCAACATAGTAGAAGTTAATTGATTAAATATTTCCAGGAAGGATGTAAACTCGCTGACCCCAACTTGCTGACTGGATGGTGAAGGATCAGCAGCAGACAGGTGAGATTACTTCTCTTCCAAATTTTATTTCTCTTCCTATCAGCACACATTTACGTGCAGCATGCCCTATTGATTACCAGTGATGCCCTTTCCTATTCCAGTCAGAGCACTGCTGTACAAGGAATTGCAAGATGCTGATACCAAGTCAAATTGCCCTACTTACAGTAGTTACATTAAAATAATATGTTAGTGATGTATTAGACCTCACTCAGATGGACCATCCTCTGGACGCAGCATCATTTTGTGCTACGGCTGCATACAAACTGGCTGATTAGATGTGGTAAGTTTGTGTGTAGCCAGAAACTCCCCAGACATCTGTATTTGGACTCAATATGTTTGACAGAGTAGCAACAGATAGACTCTATGTCACATGTGTCAAACTCAAGGCCCAGGGGCCGAATCCGGCCCACCAGACCATTTCCTAGACTTCTACTTTCAGATCTAGGTATTAAGTTATTACTAAAACCAGTGATAATCGAATGCAGAGGCAATTATGATAAAGATTAGATACATTTATATAGTCTTAGAGATACCTTTGAGGGCAACCATAATGTGGATGCGGCCCACGATTAAATTCAGTTTGACAGTTTGACCTGTTCTGGGTGACCTTTAACCCCTGATACAAACAAAAGCGTCTCAGATGGAGTACATAATAAATAAGGTGGAAAATATGATTTTTTTTATAGTTTCAGTTATAGTACAATTTAATTATTTCATAAGCCCAGGTTGTCCTAAAGAAAAGTAAAGCACCTTCATAATTTCTGCATCTGCATCATCCTGTTTTTAGGCTGATGTAAGACACCCCAAAATTGTCTCATTTACTTTCAATCTACTAAATGTAACCATTCAATCTAGTTAATCAAGACGTTGTTAGATCTTATCTGTATCTGTAAGCCAACTGTCAGCCTGCACCCGACTGCATATTATATCATCTATAGTAGTAATATCAACCTGGGATGATCTGATCACTGTAAATGTATTAACCAGTGGAGTGCAGCCATCATGCTTAATCCAGCATAGCCAAAATTAATGTTAGGAAACCTAATGGTTATTTTAAGAGATAACCATCCTTTAGGTTTAATAAGCCTTAGTGAACATAATACATATAAATACATATATACATACATAGGATTCTCCTACTCTTGTGATCTTCATTTGTGCTACAATATGACTAAAAACCAACACTACTCTCTAGTGACTGATTAAGGCATTTGCAGGGAATGTAACTGATTATGACTGCATGATGGGGCCTGCAAAACTCATGAACAATTGGAGGATAGCACAGTCTTTCACAACTGATCACTGGTGCTGGCAAGGTATGCTAAAAATTGAACACAATATTTGCTGCAAAACCAACAATGATGTGCAATGCAGACCTGACATAAAGCATTCTTCAGCAGACCTGTACCCTCTAGAGTGGGACATACTGGAGGGTATGGTTGCTAGCTGCCATCAGCTAATACTACAAAAACCCATCTCGCCTGTCACCTACCTGATAGGAGACTGAAATGACAAAGGCGGCCTTTCTTGTATCTCCAGCCCAAGAGCCCTTGGAAGTGAGCTGGGTGCTGCTGTGCTACAAGAGGAACTCAAGTGCCTGAAAATGTTGCTTGCAAAACTTCTGACCGATGATGCTGACCGGGATGGAACCAGTGAGATATGTAGGCAGGAGTATCAGGCAAGCATTCACTCAAGCCACGGTAAACCCAAACAGAAGTTAAGGGAGAACTCTGGCTTGGCAGTGGGTTTAAGACAGCAGATTCCACTGATGAAACCAGTAGGCAGGCAGCTGGAGCATTCATAGAAGTCTTCAGAGTAGAGCATGTTGGGCACTTCATTTAGGTCTCTGCACACCGGTGTGTTACAGTGCAGTGACTTCCAGTGGAATCCAGTGTGCTGCCGAAAAAAGCATTTCAATGTTTGCATTCTCCTGCATCGTACATATCACCAGTATTTTGTTGTGAACGGGTGTTTGCATGATTGGTGTTGATCCAGTGCAGAAAAATGTCAGTCACCCCATATAGTGTAAACTGGCCCTTAATGCAGACATTTACCCATATCTTTAAAATAACAACAAATGCACCAAATCTTTAGTAATGACAAACACATACTTCTAGATAATTGCCGGCTTTGTATTCTTTGCATACCTTATTTCTCTTTTCTTCCTAGTCTTCTGACAGTGGCCATGTTTACAAAGGGCAGATTACTAGCTCTCCTTTTACTTCCTGATTTCTGGCACATGAGACTAGACATGTGACCATGCACATCATCTCAGGGGAAGAAAATGCCTTTCCCTGAGATTAGATTTTCCAGCAATGCTCTGCTAATGACAAGGCAATCCCAGAATGCAATGCTTTGGCAAACTGAAGTCATTTTGCCCTTTCAAAGCAGGAAGTGAATGCTCTGCAAGTGTAAGTATTTCACAATCACAGCATGTTACACCTGATATGTCTATGATATTATTAATCATCATACATAGAGTGATGCATTGGTAGAATTAGATTTTTGAGCATTTGACTGAATTCATTCAGCAGTAACAACACAAGTAAGAGGTTGAACTTGATAGACCTCAGTCATTTTCAAGCTTATTTTATTTATTTATTATTGGTATTTACAGTATATAGCGCCGCCAATTTGCATAGTGCTTTGCATACTGTGCATGCACTTCCGTCCCTGCCCTCAAGGAGCTTGCAATCTAAGGTCCCTATCTCACATGCATACATACACGCACACACATACTATTTGTATAGATAACAATTAACCTACTATCATGTGTTTGGCATGAGGGAGGAAACCGGAGTACCCGGAGGAAACCCACACAAGCACATGGAGAACATATAAATTCCACTGACTACATAACTATGTAAAAGAACAGATTTCCAAACTGATCCATCATTCTGGAAAGTATTTAGGGGCCTATTCACTAAGCTGCCGTAGGCAGCCGAGTGACAAACCGACCCCAAGCGAAGTGAGCCAAACGCTGTTCGGCTATTCACTTCAGGCTGGTACGGCTGATTCCTGCCGTATATCGGCTGAAATCAGCCGTACATCAGGTGACTTCGTGTGGCTTCGGGTCGGCCAACCCGAAGTGCAGAAGGAGTTCGACTCAGCTGATGCAGATTTTGGAACCTCCGGCAGGCTACTCGCTGCTGTTCGGTCTATTCTCATAGATGCTGAACAGCAGTGAGTAAATAGCCGAGTGCCGCTGAGCAGTATTCGGCTCGGCTGTTCTGCTTGGTCCCTATGTGGAACCGAGCAGAGTAGAAAAATAGTTGAAAAAGTAGAAAAAAAAATTAGAAAACGATTGTGCGGAGCTAGCAGTGACAGCTAGCTCCGCCCAACTGTTTTTTATTGGCCGGGTGGTTCTGCTGCCGTCAAAAAAAAAAAAGAACACACCATAGGAATGCATAGCTAGATTCCTATTGGCTATTTCACTTTGCAATAGCCAATAGCAAACTAGCTATTGCACCCGCCCTCTGCTGCTGTCAATCACCAGAGGGGGACCTGATGGAGAACTGCAGGTCCCCTCTGCTGATTGACAGCAGCAGTGGGCGGGTGCAATAGCTAGTTTGCTATTGGCTATTGCAAATTGAAATATCCAATAGGAATCTAGCTATGCATTCCTATGGTGATTTATTTTCTTTATTTCTTCTGACGGCTGCCAACAGCTCCGATGTCAGAAGAACAAAAACCGGTCCCTATGTGGAACCGAGCAGAGTAGAAAAATAGTTGAAAAAGTAGAAAAAAAAATTAGAAAACGATTGTGCGGAGCTAGCAGTGACAGCTAGCTCCGCCCAACTGTTTTTTATTGGCCGGGCGGTTCTGC